>NC_056743.1:1234402145-1234630640 GCF_019279795.1 Protopterus annectens | reverse complement strand
TCAGTCTTTTCTTCATTTCAGGCTCTGACTTTTGCAGTTGTATCACCTCATCTGAATATCTGTTTTATAGCTTCTTCCATTTTCTAAGTTGTTATACTCCATCAGTGTTTCATTTGTTTTGATCATCTCTGAGTACATTTGATTTATTTTTTCCACTAGGTTGTTGGAAATAGTGTCTTGCACCAAAGCTGGAGCTTGCACTTCTTTTGCTGAACAGCTGCAGAGTTCTTCCCAGTCAGTGTTTTTTTTTCCTCACCTTTTGTTACTGATTTTCTTTCACGTTCTCTGAATTTCTTTTTTGCTGGCATCCAGGCAGTGCACTTACTAGCCATTTACTGAAATTTACATAAAAATACAAGTTTATCAGCTCTCTCTAAGTTTCTGCTGTCACACTGGGAGAACTGAAATTTGTTACTCAATGTGCAGCCATCTTAGAAGTCCTGTTGAGGGATTCTTATATAAAAACTTCTGAGTCTCTACAGTCTTTTAGAACATGTCTTTTTTTTAGGAGCAGGAGGCTGAGACTCGGGCTTGTGAAACGGATGTAAAAATATCTAGCTTCCAACATGGGAGGAACTGCAGAAGGCTTGGGGAAATCTGTCTGTAAGCAGTCCTAGTATCTCTTTTGGACATCAGACATGTGAGAGCTTTCCCAGTGAAAGTTCCATCACTTTAATAATGGCATCCCCAAAAGAAAGTTCTTTAACCGGAGAATTAGGAAAAAGAGTAGTCTTCTCATCAAGCCCCAAAGCAAGATGTGAGTGAATCTGGGAAGAATAAGCCAAAGGCTCCTCCCTAGAAGCCAAGTCCTCATCCGTATCAGATGAGGACTGAATCGCTAGGTCTTTTAGAGGGAGTGGAAGAAGGAAAATCAACAGAAAGGAAGGGAATGACAAAACCCTAATGTGATTTCAAAGCCATAGAGTCTTTAAAAAGACCTTGGGTGAAATCTTGCCACTTCTGTTGGGCTTTTAACAATAGGAGCCCATGTGGCTTTTTTTTTTTTTTGGCAGGAATATCAGATTGGTCTTATGTCTGTAAGGGAACCCACTATTTCTTCCCTTACAAGGATCCATGTAGTCCCCCCCTAGTCCCTTCAGAAATTACCAGTTGCGGTTCCCCCTTCTCATTCCCGATGGATGTAGGCTTAACCTCAGAGGACATGTGAATGACATGCCCTTTGTCAGCTTTCAACAGAGTTGTGGTGGAAAGGGCAGGTTTTGTAAGTTGACATTCCTTGGTCTCTTCATTTGACCCTTCAGGGATCTCCAGCAGAAGGTGGACAAAAGTTTCTAATTGCAAGTTCTTTTTCGAAGGATGCTGGGCCTACGAGGTGGGCAGGTTCAGAAGCCCTGGTCCTTTGTAATTTTAGCCACTAGTTTTCTAAATAGACAAAATGAAGAGAGACAACTGTCTGCCAAATATCACACTGTTTATGGTAGTGATCTGCACCTAAACAAAAAAGCAAAGTTGGCCATTTCATGTCTATCCTTATGGGGAATCTTCCCCCCACATTCACATTTACCCTTTCTGGATGACATGTTCCTACAATAAAAAAAAAAGAGAAAAAGGAAGAGTCCTCAGTTAGTTACTTATCTGCTGTAGGCATGGAGAACTATATGAGATGTTGGACCATAAGACTAAATTCAAAACTGTGCATTTGGACTAGTAGCAAAGAAGTTCTGGGTTTATGGCACTTGTACATGATTTATGTAACTTACACCTCAGACATAGGACATACTTCTGGCGTTCAGTGCTTAGAAGGGCCCAGGCTTTGATATTCTGGCAGGACATATGGCTGTTCTCGAAAGGATATCCCTATTAAAAGGAATACTGCAACACTGATAAGTAGGGCATCTACTACTGTGGTATGTTTTTCCATGATTGTAATTACATTAGCTTGCATTTTTGAATTCTGAAAATCAAATGTCTGTTACTATTCAATGACTGCAGTCTTCAGCTGTTTGTAAGAAAAACACACTTCATTTGGAACAGATCAGAAATATAATGCAAAATGGGAGACAGTTGAGAGCTATGCAATTTGAACTTCATTTCACATGAATAGTACCTATGAGTATTCCAGCGTATTTCACTCAAGTCCTGCAAAACTAGATAGATTACTGAACAAACAGCCAGTGAGTGTAAGATAATTTCATCACCAAACAGCCACCACGTACACCCACCAGTTATAGCCACTTTGTTGTGTGCATTTGATCTGATATTAAGAGGTTGATAGGTGTGATGGCCACCACTGTCAGTAATATGTAACGTCCCCACATTGGCCAATAATCAAGAAGCCTGAATCCTCACAACTGACACTGGAGAGGGGCATGCCCTTAGAATACAAATGGATATGCTCATTGTTTCCAGATGCAGACCTCTCTGCATCAAGCACAATTTCTCTTAAGAGCACACAGGAAACAGTGAGCCCAGGGTTTGGATGTCTCCCTCTCGGTCCCCAGTAAGACTCCCCAGTGGTACAGCTGTATGGTTAGGTCCTCAGTTGAGTGTCCAAGACAAGTCCTCTGGCACCCTCTGTGTGAACCCAGTGCTTTATGTCCCTGCCACAAGTAGCTGAGACATGCACTCTTTAAGATTTGATTATCACAAACACACACAGATGCACCTGGGAAAGGCTGGCACAGATTACCTGCTCTGCCAACTTTGCCCAGATTGTAAGATAGATTCACTGCCACCAGTCCGTTACTATAAGGCTCTTAAAAGCGTATCCAGTAATGCTTAGTAAAGTTAATATTCATACAAATTATAGCATTTGACCAAGACAACTAGGCTTTCTGGTGTAGCCCACAGTGTCACCAAGTAAATAAGTACTCGCAAAGGTCAGATACTTTCTACAAAGACCAGCCACGTTAAAAGTTTTAAATGTATTTAATAAAAAAAGAACAAGAAGATATTGAATATATATTTACAGAAAACCACAGAGTTCAAATCACAGAAAATATTGAAATTAACATTGATGGACAGACTCATATAAATAAAGAAAAACAATCTCTAAATTAAGCTTCACTATATTCCTGACTGAATCTAAGAGAATTTCATGTTCCCTAATAACTTGGGCAAGGAAAGATGAAATACTTGAGCAGTCTTTCTAGTCAAGCCCCCAAACGGAATACTCAGTCTGAGATTTTTCTCTGAAAGATCTAAAATGCAATTTCCAAGAGGGCTGGCAGAATGGCATTTGGTCACCTGACTCTTGTATTCTTGCAGTATTCCCCTTTGAAGCTGAGACTGGAATTTAGTATAGATGGCTACAATAACATCTAAATGTTTATGGCAGTGCCTGGGGCTTCCCTCTTTTTACTGAGCTAATGAACAAAGGCTTTTTTACCCAAACCTAGTGTCTCCAGTCATATTCAGCACTGTGGGGTACCGTTTTAATGGTTTTACAGCTAATTTACATTTCCCTTATTTTTCTTAAAGTAAGCTAGCTGATGTATTTAATTCAGTTGCAGTAATACGTGTATATTTCTTTTCATTCCAGCAGAGTACACTGTTGTATTTTAACACGAGCAAAGCTCACAAATACATTTTCATCACAAGCATCTGTACAAGTTAGTTTGATATACAAATGACATGCAGTTCTAATACATTTGTAACACAAGCATCTTCTATAAATCACAAAGCAACAAAAGCTGACGAAAAGCATAGTAATAAAACAGATAGACTGTCCAGGATCAATACCACAGAAACGAGCTTAATTAAAAACTCTAGCACTTTGGGCTGAGCTTTCAAAGGAGAATACAAATCTGTGCTTCATTCACGTTTATATAATAAAATCAATTATACAATTAATTAAAAATAAAACATTTAAATTAAAACCTCCTAATTGCAGTCAACATTAATACCTCTAGGAGTTAGTGCCAGACTTCAATATAAACAGTTTATTTTATATATAAAAGATTTTTCTTTATATCTCCACCATATTCATTACTATAAACTTGCTCCAAAATAGCACCTTGTAAGCCCTCTGGCTTACCATGCTGGCATTTCTTGAAGTGCATGGCATGAGGGCTTTCAAGCTTGCCATTTTTAATATCCATGACATGTTCTTGAACTCCAAGCTTGAAAACCCTCTTGCTTTTCTGATTTAGAACCTTGTGAAGAGGTAAATGCATATTGTAAATTAGATACTTCAAAAATAATGTGTAAAAGTCAATTTATTCCACCATTCACACATGAAGGCATTCAACATTTCTCTTCTATGATAAATTTTTATGTGGAAACTTTATACAATGTTTCTGTGGTATTGATCCTAGACAAGTCTGTCTGTTTTATTATCTTGTGTAAATCATTTTGATTTTCAAAGGACATATTCTTTACAAAACTCCAGCTGGCTAACCTGGCACTTGCCATCACACCCCCCCCCCCCCCCCCGATGACTCAAGCTAGTTTTTCAAATGACCCTTGAGCAATGTGGCTTGAGAGAAATAAGCCTTTTGGGGAATGTTACCCCATTCCCTGTCTTGAGAGCCCATCTGTGTTGGCATTGCTGACCCCACTACGGTGTTGTACTGTCATGTCATATGCCTGCAATCCTACACTCCACCATAAAAACTTGGCATTTTGCTGGTTGGCTCTATGCAGCCATGTTAAGGGGTTGTGGCCTGCAACTGCCGTGAGTTTCCTTCCATACAGATGAGGCTGAATGTTCTGCAGTGCCCATATTATAGCTAGACATTCCTTTTCTACACCTGCATATCATTCCTCCCTGGGGTGGAGTATATGGCTGAGATATACCACTGGATGCTCTTCTCCCTCTGAGGAAGCATCAACCTGCACAACAAAATATTTGCTGTAATCTGGAGTGGCTAACACAGGGGATTTCCCCAAAGCTCCTTTAAACTTCTGGAATGCCTGCTCACATGCTGAGGTCCACACTACCTTATCTTCCCTGTTTTTCCTTGTTAGATCTGTGAGGGGAGCAGCTATGGTACTGTAATTGGGGACAAACTTTCTATAGTACCCCGCTGTCCCTAAGAATGCCTTCACCTACTTTTTGGTGACATGGGCAGGTTATGCCTGAATGGCTTCCACTTCAGCAGGTTCTGGCCTAATCTTACCACCCTGTCTCAAGTAGGAGAACTCTGCTGTACCCATTTGACACTTACTGGGCTTAATAGTCAACCCTGTCCTCTGGAGTCTGCCCAGCACCTCCCTGACATGCTGAAGGTGCTCTTGCCAGGAATGGCTGTAGATGGCAGTATCATCCAGGTAAGGGCATAATCTCCTGCTCCTGCTAGGATATGATCTACCTGCCTCTGGAAAGTGTCTGGGGCATTTTACACCCCAAAGGGCATCTTTGTAAACTTGTACAAGCCGAAAGGAGTCACAAAGCCTGACCTCTTTCTAGCTTTTGGAGTCAAGGGCACCTGCCAGTAGCCCTTAGAAAGATAAATAGTGGCCAGATACTTAGCTCCACCCAGCTGCTCTAGGGCTTCTGTCCTAGGCATGGAGTAATCATCTGACTCTGACTATATAGTTTCCTGTAATCCACACACAACCTGGTACTGCCATCCTTATTTGGTACCAGCACCACTGCAGAGGCTTAGGGACTGCTGGACTCCTGGATTACTCCCAGTTCCAACATCTCCTGTATCTCTTCCCTCAGAGTCTTATCTGACTCGCTCAGGCACACCCTGTAAGGGGGCCTGCTTTATAGGTCTTAGGGGCCCTGTATCCATATGGTGCTGCACCAGGTTGGTTTCCCAGTAAACATGTCCCCAAACTCCTGTAACACTGCTCAGATTTCTCGAACTTGGGTAAGAGGATAGTGGCTGTGACATTGCAACCCCTTCCACTGAGGTGTCAATACAAGCCTCACTGAGATCAGTCACCAGATCCTCCTCAGACTCTTCCTGACATCAACTGGAAATACTCAGCACAAGAGCCTGTCTATCATGGTAAGGCTTCATCTTGTTAACGTAGAACAATTTGTGCCCCTGCCTTGCAGTTCTACCATGTAGTTAACATCACTGACCTACTTTACTACCTTGGAGGGTCTCGCCCAAGCTGCCTGCAGGTCACTGTGTCTCTCAGGAATGAGCACCATCACCTGCTGTCCCACAGGATACTCTGGCTTGAGCATTCCTGTCATACCGGACCTTTTTATGCTGTTGGGCTCTTGGCACGTTCTCCTGGGCCAAGCCCATGTGCTCCCTAAGTCTTGTCCTGAGGTTTAGGAAGTATGCCACATCAGACTCCTTGTGGGATTCACACTCGCCCTCCCACTCATCACGAATCAAATCTAAAGGCCCCCACACCCTATGCCCGTATGGCAACTCAAAGGGTGAAAATCCTGTGGATTCCTGGGGCACTTCCCTGTATGCAAATAGTAGATGGGGCAAATATTTGTTCCACTTTCTCTTACTGGTCTGGGGGTGGTAGGGGGGTTTGTCTTTAGGTGCTTCAGCCCACAGCGCTCCCACAGACGAGCCAGCAAGTCTGGTATGAAATTGTCACCTCTGTCAGTCAGTATTTCTCTTAGGAAACCTACCCTGCTGAAAATCTCTAGCAGAGCATTTGCCACCTTCTCTGCCTCAATGGAGGTCAGAGCCACTGTCTCAAGGTATCTAGTAACATAATGTACTACCACTAGGATATACTTCTTCCCTGTGGAACTTGGGGTACTCAGAGGCCCCACAATATCCATAGCTACCTTTTGAAATGCTTCTTCAATCACAGGTAAAGGCATCAAGGGAGCTTTGACCTTGTCTCCTGCCTTGTCTTTTTGGCACTGCTCACGGGTCCTGTAGTACCCTGTTACATCCCTGGCAATCCCAGGCCAGTAAACATTCTGCATAATACATCTCTTGGTATGCTTTATGCCCATATGATGTGCAAAAGGAATGTTATTGGCTATGGTTAGAAGTGCTTGACTGTAGGCTGTGGGTACCACCAACCCCTGTATTACCCCACTCTAGCCTTCCCTCAGGAGTCCACACTCTATACAGTAACCCTTTGTTCCAGTATACAGATTCCCCTTTTCCTTGAGAATCTGGTGCTTTTCTGTCTGCCTCCCTCAAGCCTCATAGCATAGGGTCTGAGATTTGAGCCTGTCTCAACTCTGTTTGTAACCTTTTCCAGCTCCCCCTCCACAGGAAGTCTGGTCTCTTCTGATAGCAGTGATTCACTGTTAGCTTGGATAGTACTACTACTCCCCTCTGCCCTTGCAGTCACTCTGTCCAAGGGAACATCAGTACCCACTAGCATCTGTGGCTCACCTCCTGTGTCACTGCATGCACACAAGGTACTGCGTTATCAAATTTATTCCCTATCTGGACATCTGCAGGGATATCCTCAAACACACCTACTTGCTTCCCAGTCGAGGTGAACCCCAGGCTAAAGGCATTTGGAATGGAATCCTCCTAAAGTTCTGACTGGAGAGGGACTGCCCATGCAAATACTGCTCTTCTTTTTAACCACTCCAGTCTTCACAATGGTTATATCAGAGGCGCTCTGTCTTAACAGAGGCCTGTTTTCCATACACCAAAATTGGCTATAACTCTGCTGGTAATTTGGTACCCCTGTTGTCTCCAGACAACTTACCACTGGCATTCTCTTATTCCCACATGCTGGCTCCCCCACCTTTTGTTCCCCACTTTGCCTCTGTGAACATCTGTATGCTACATGGCCCCACAGGTTACTTTTAAAACATTTAACCCTTGATCCTGGCCATGTACCTGAACTAGTGGCCTCCCCTGTTACTGGTGGACTCTGCTGGGGCAGTTTAGGTTGCCCACCATGGGTTCCCTTATATCCAATAGCAGCACAGGGTATCCATTTCCTGTACAATGATGCTCTGCTTGCTAGGAATACATCTCCTTTGTTCCCCAACACATCTGCAGAGTTGCATTCCCTGTCTGCCAGCCAGATTTCCATGTCCTCAAAGTGCTAAGGACTTCTTCCCTCCTCAAAATGTCTGCCAGCCCTTAAAAAGTGGTGGTCTGACACCCACTCACCCACCTATGAAAGTAAATGCTTAGTTCATCAATATAATCACATACACTTTCATATGCCTTGCGTCTATGCACATGAAACTTTTTTTTCTGTAAGCTTCAGGTGTTAACTTAAAACATTTTATTATATCATGCTTAACTTTGTCATAAACGAAAACAGTATCAGACAATTTAGAAACAGCAGTTGCAGCTGTACCATGGAGTAAAAGGGGGTCAGGATCCATAGCTAGAGCTCTTGGTCAACACTATACTGTTTACATACCCTTTCAAATATATGAATAAAACTATCGAAATTATCACTGTAAATTGTGGAAGAAATTTACTGACCTTTATTGATTCTGGGTTCAGTTATTCCCTTCCCCATTACTTCCATGACCCTGGTGGAGAGAGTCAGCATCTCCCTCTCATGTTGTCGCTGCTTCTCCTTTTCTTTGGCCTCCAAACTCTGTAGTCTTTCATTTTCTTTGACCTTCAAATGCTGCAGTTTCTCATTTTCTTCAGCCTCCAGGTGCTGCAGTCTGTCTGATTCTAGTGCCAAATGTTTGGCCTCCTGTCTAAGTCTCTCTAACTCTAGATGGATTTTAAGTCCTCTGAGGAAAAGTTGAACTGTCATCTTTCTGAGGGCTGAAAATTCCCATCACCAAACTGGTTATCCTCCTGGTTGCTGGTCTGTGCTGCAGCTGTGATTAAGGCTGCAGTCATTTCCCCTTTAGTCAGTTTGGCATGCTGCAATCCTTTGGCTTGGCATATCTCAGCCAACGTGTTCCTTGTAAGTTTGCCATAATCCTCTGCTGACATCCTTGCCTGCTCTCCTTGATTAACTATCCTAACAAAAAGTAAAAATGTTGTGATATGAAACTCTGAATGTCTACTTTGTGGCTGCTTGAGAGTACAAGAATACAAACACCTTCTTTACTGACAAATGCTTACAGGCTACAGAAGTTCAGTATAACACCACTGTTCACCAGCATCTGAGCATGTGATGCTTCCACCACTGCCGCCAATATGTGATGCCCCCACTCTGGGTCAGTAATCAGGAGTCTGAATCTTCACCAATACTGGAGAGGGACATGCACTTGGAATGACAATGGATACAGTCAGGTATTTTCAGATGCAGACCTCTCTGCATCAAGTACCATTTCCCTTAAGAGCACACAGGGAACACACTCAGCCTGGGGTCTGGAAGTCTCTCTATCTCCCTCCCACTATGTCCGCAATAAGACTCCCCACTGGTACAGCTGTAAGATTAGGTCCTCAAACAAGTGTCCAAGCCAAGTCCTCTGGCACTCTGTACCCGGTGATTCATGTCACTGCCCCAAGTAGCTGACACACATACTGTCTAAGATTTGATTTTCACACACACACACCTGGGAAAGGCTGGCACAGATTACCTGCTCTACCAACTTAGCCCGGACTATAAGGTAGATTCACTGTTACCTGTTGGTTACTATAAGGCTCTTAAAAGGGTATCCAGTTAGGCTGAGTGAAGTTAATGCAAATGTTGGTAGTTGACCAAGACAGCAATGCTTTCTGGAGTGGCCCTCAGTGTCACCAAATAAATACAAGCACTCTCAAATATTAGATAATTTTTACAAGGACCAGCCACAATAAAAGTTTTAAATATATTTAATAAATAATAAAAGAACATGAAAATATTGAATATATATTTATAATAAACCACAAGTTCAAATCACAGAAAATATTAAAATTAACATTGATGAGCAGACTCATACAATTAAAGAAAACTTCTCCAAACTAAGCTTCACTGTATTCCTGACTGAATCTAAGAGATTTTACTGTTCCCTAATGTTACTTGAGCAAGGCAAGATGAAATACGTGAGCAGTCTTTCTAGTCAGGACCCCAGACAGAATACTCAATACTCGGAGATTTCTGTTTGTAATATCTAAAATATAATTTCCAAGAAGGATGACAGAATGACCTCATCTGGTTACCGGTCTCTTAAGTTCTCACAGTATTCCCATTTGAAGCCGAGAATTTACTGAACGAATGAACAAAGTCTTTTTCCTAGACCTAGCGTCTCTGGTCCTATTCAGCAATGTGAGGTGCCATTTTAATGGTTTAACAGCTCATTAACATTTCCCTTATTTTTCTTAAAGTAAGCCAACTGGTACATTTAATTCAGTTGAAGTAATGTGTACATGTCTTTTCATTCTAACAGGGTGTACTGTTGACACATTTTAACACAAGCAAAGCTCACAAATACATCAAGCATCTTGTATAAATCAGTTTGATGTTCAAAGGGCATATTATTCTTTACAAAACTCAGCCGACTATGCTGCCACTTGCCCATATCACAAACGCTATTTTTTATTGAAAGAATAAGAGACAAAGAAAAAAAACAAGGAGAAATCCTCCAAATCATGGATATTTTATATTTTATTCCTTAATATTCAGTTGCTAGAATAACCTTTTTGCATTGGCATTTATTTTCTGAAGGGTGTAAATGTCTTAAAAGTCAAATGTCTGTCACGAGTTAGTGACTTCAGTCATCAATGATTTGCCAGAAAACCACCAATTTCATGAGAAGCAGATCAAAAGTATGAGGTAAAGTTTGGCACTTCTGTGAATTCAAGGGCAATTTCAACTCTGATTCACATAAACATTCACCAAAGAATAAATATTCCAATGTGTTTATTCAAATGCACTTTAGTTCTGTACAGCTGGACATCAAAATGAGTTGATGACAGTTGGGTAAATTGCTTTTGTGCACAGCTTGCCTGCCTATTATTTAGTGACTGCAGTTCTCAACTTGTCAGATGGAAAACATGACTCAAAGTTAGCAACATTCTGTGAAATCGGGAAGTTTCACGTTTATTTTACACAAAGTTGCTAAAGAATATACAAATTCACACTAGCCCTGTAAAAATCATAATTTAAACTGTACAAATGACAAGAGGGCATATTGCTCTGCAAAGCCAACACCCCCTCTCATTGACTTTGTCAGTGATTTGCCAGAAAACCTATAATTTTATGTTACATATCAAAATATACCAAACAAAAGAGGATAGGCACCCAAAAGAAACGCCTGTAATCCACATGAAAAAGGTACCTCTGAGCCAAAGGTAGTACGAGGTGCTGAATTAAGCCAGTTTATTCAATAAGCACAAACGTAGAAAACACAAACATTAAGGATCAAAATATATGATGAAAGTCAGGGACAGTCTGTTAAATCAGGGAGAGTTTCGGCTTTGTTTCATACAAGCAGTTGCTATGTTTCGTACAAGCAGTTGCTAGAAGAGAATATATGTTCCAGAGTATTCAGTGTATTTCATGAAAATGTACTCTAGTCCTGAAAAGCAAGATCCACAGTCATACCCACCCTTTATTTAACAATAACAGTCTTCAGTGAATCGCCAGAAGCCCAGAGATTCTATGACATACCCACCAAAAAATTAAGCAAAGGCAGTGGCAGTTTCATCTTTTGTTTCACATAGAAACAGTAGCCTGTAAATTAACAGTCCAACTTAATTCACACAAAATAATCAAGAGCAAAGAACATTTCTTTCATCTACAGACACCCCACACATGCCTTTATTTAATTACTGCAGTGCTTAATTCAATACATTGTGGTTGGCTGCAAGGATAGTAGTAGTAATGGTAATAAAAATAAGAATACAGACATCCCTCATGAACAGTCAATGTTACTTTCACTCACACCCCTATTTAGTGACTGAACTTTTCAATTCAGGAATATATCTGATTTCCTGACAGAGTACTACTACTACTACTAATAATGATAAAACTCTGTTATGAACATGTCACGTTTCTTTCATACACTGCCAGCCTACAGCTCCTTTAAGTAATGTTGGATACTGTTCTTATTTCAGTATTCATATCTACTTGCCTGCCTGGTTAAAAATGCTTACCTTACATTACCATGACTCACTGCTGTACTTCCAAGTGAACAGACCACAGTCGGCAGCTCTCTACTTCACGGTTTTAATATATGTATGTTTTCTGCTTGTTACTTTCCCATAATTCATAAGGAAATAAACCAAAAGCTGTGGTGCTTTCCAAAGGATCACCATAGGCCATTTATTTTATTTTAACTCTCAAAAATCTTTATTGAATTATCACTTATGACAGAGGCAATCATACATTTATATAAATGAAAACAAACCATATTGGTATATTTTTCGTTGCAGATATATTCTGTAAATCGTCAATTCAACATGGCTGTTTCAGTTCCTGCCTTCCATTAAGCCTCGTTCCTTCTCCAAAACATTAGTCTGCGTGTATTGTTCCCATAATTGCCATTTTTTTTTTCTATGTAATTTGTTCATACCCTTTTCTAAGATCCCACTTTCAGTTCTTTTTGTGTGTTACTATAGTCACTACTTCTGATATTGTTAGTTTATACTTTACTTTCCATTTCTAGTAAATGCTTTTGTGGCAGCCACCAAAGTTAAACTCAGCAAGGCCTTAATGTGTCTAGGCAATTAAGATCTTTGCTCATCCAGTATTTCTTACATAGTAGTCTGCAGGGAATTTTTAAAGTCTGCCAATCCCTTAGACTCCAAAAAATATGTTCCCAGTTACCTCTTTCTTCCCCATCACACAACAACCTCCAACATTTGCAATCTACCTGAGGAAAAAATCTTTGCAGTCTGCTTCGGGTTTAAAAGTACCTATGCAAACACTTCCAAGCAAAAATCCTAAGTCTTCTATACTTAGTTGCATATTTGGGAGCCATACATTTATCCTTCTATTGTTTCTTTGTGAAATACTTAGTCTCTCATCCGAATATTTTCTAACCTCCTCTGATTCCTATAGTTATCATGCGATATTATATATGCCCTACTTATTATCCCTCTTTTTTTTTTTTTTTTTTTTTTTTTACTGCAGCTTCTGATGTTCGTGTTTCACTGTTGTAGTCATCACATTTGGGTTATCCTTGCCAGGGAAGCCCTCGGCCAGCCCGAATACCAGAGACTTAGTATTTCTGCAATTGGTTGCTGTCACTTGAGGACTGACGTCAGGTCGTCATTGTTATAAAGGAAGGTAGCCGACACCATTACATCAGCCTTTCTTGCTGTGGAGCCAGAAGCAGAAGCAGTTCAGATGAGTGCCAGTCGGCCGATACCTGAGTGTTCGTTTCTGAATTGAAGTTGGTCTTTGAAAGCTAAGTACCCCATTGGGGATCCTTTTTTCTTGCCACTGACTGATGTCAGAAAAAGTTAATTGTCTCGTCTGTGGAAAACAGATAACACACCGAGACTTCCATTCTTACTGCATCACTTGTTTAGGCCTAGACCACGACGTCCCCCTTTGTCGCTTATGTGCTTTAACTCCAGAACTATTCGTCGGGCCCTTATTGTAGCCAGATATTTCCGTTTACAGTCCTCGAATTCTGATATGGTTTCAGTAAGCCATCTGACAGCAGATCTTCCAAAAAAGCGTAGAGAGAGAGACTGCACAGGACCAAACCTTCTGATGACGCTTCCATTAAGCTAGACGTCAGTCTTCCAGAATTCAGTGAGGAGCTTTCACAGCCCCTGATGCCCACTGCTGTTAATTAGCAGGCCGCTACCGAGACCCTTTCGGAGTCCGGTATGCCGCAGAACTCTTCTTCGTCTAAGGATCCTGCGGTCATCTCTACCTTGGATGGGTCCGGAGCCATTGTGCAGGCACGGATTCCAAGGAAGTCCTTCGCACTACCGAATCTCGACACAGACACCTTCTTCTACGACTACCGTTCTTTCGAAAACAGAGTTCCTTAGGCCCAGGGGTTGAACCACACCCAAGAAACTGACTACCCACTCTCAGGCACCTGCTCCTTTGCCTCAGTTTCAAATACTTAAAATGGCAGAAGACCTTATTGTGCTGATTAGGAGAAGCCAAGCCACCCCCTCTAAAAGGAAACGCGATCTGTCTCCAGTAGTTTTGTCTGAGCAAGAGTCACATGAATCTGATGCATCTGACTATGAAGACATGCAGCCCCTCTCCACAAATGAGGATTCTGATGCAGAGGAATCCATTCCTTCAGCCTCTCCCCCAGAGGATTTTTCCTTTGGGGAAACCCTGCATACCTTAAGGGAGCATTTTCAATGGGAGAGTCAAGACTACCCTCAGTCTAAAAAAGACTCTGGGAATTCCTGGATCTTCCACAACATAGACCCTTAGCCATCCCCCCAGCCCTGGATGTGGTGGATGATGTTTTCCTTGAATCCAGCTTGACTCCAGATACCCCCCTCCTGCTCCCAGAAAACCAGACGGGTACTAGAGTTCCTGACTCGCACAAATACCTTTTTAAAAATCCAACAGCTGACCCTGAGATCATGTCTCAAGGGCCAAAAGGGATTAAAGCAACCTCTGCTATGAATCCCACCCCCACAGACAGGGATTCCCGAGCACTGGACAGATGGGGTAAAAAAGTACACACCTCAGCTACTCTTGCTATCAGGGCACTAAATTGTCAGTTCCATATGCTTAAATATCAGCAACATACTTTGGAACGTCTTAAACAAAAAATGTTCTCCTTTCCTGCATGGGCAGAAAGTTACAAGACCTAATACATTCTGCGAGTCAAGTAACTAAACACACTTTGCACTGTGGTTTTGACGCCCTAGAAGCTTCCTGCAGGGCAGCAGTCACTGGATCCGTCATTAGAAGACATGCATGTTTTAAGGAACAACCCCTGCCAGACCATGTCAAATCTAAATTGTTGGATGGACCCTTGCACAAAGATAACTTATTTGACACTAAAGCAGAAGAGGTCTTAAAAAAGATGGAAGAAAAGGCAAAATCAATGCAGACAGTTAAAGATTTCTTGCAGGTCCAGCCCCCTAGGTTCAGCAGGCATTTCCCCTCCAAGCACTGGTCCTTTCCTGCTGTGAGTAAACAGGCCCAGCCTAGGCCCCGTGGAAACAGATCCCCCCAGACAGCAGCCCCAGGGGATACAGAGATCTAAGCAGTAGACTACCTCCACTTCAAAACCAGGGAGTTCTAAGCCACCCGTTGTGGTAAGAACTCACAATGACTGCCTCCTCCCGACCTCACCTCTGCCCACCTCTACATTCCCCTGGGAGGATAACTCTCCTTTCACTCAAGCACCTGGACCACCATTACCAAGGACCAATGAGTTCTGAACTTTGTGTTTCAGGGGAACATATTTTCCTTACAAACCCTTCCAACCTCAAAAAGGTTCCCAGATCTACCACCAAATCAGTGGGCAGAGGTACAAAAAATCAATTCCTTGCTCTCCTTGGAGGCAGTAGAGCACATTCCTGCAGAGCAGATAGGCCAAGGCTTCTAATCCAGTCTTTTTCTGGTGCCCAGAAAAGAGGGCATCTGGCGCCCCATCCTCAATCTATCCATTCTAAACACCTTCCTGGTGATCCCAAAATTCAAAATGCTCACCCTCTAGCAGCTGCTACCCGTGTTCTCCAAGGACGCTTGGCTAGCCACCCTGGACCTAAAAGAGGCTTACCTCCACATTCCTATCAGGGAGTCCTGCAGAAAATATCTCTGCTTTAGGGCAGGATCTCAGCACTTTTAGTTCTCTACGCCTCCCTTTGGCTTATCTACTGCTGCCAGAGTTTTCACAAAATGCCTGCTCCTGCCATTGCCTTTTGCAGACACACAAATATTCAAATTTACCCCTACTTAGATGACTGCCTTATTCAGGCAGGCAGCCAGGAAAAGCTCCTCAAACACCTGGCCTTTGTAAAGAGCCTACTAACCTCCTTTAACCCACCCAAAGGATAATCTTCCTGGGAGCAAGTCTGGACACAGCATCCCAGATGGCATACCTTACACCAGAGAAACAAATTTTCCTGTCCACTTACTTCTCTCAACTGGCCACCAGGCCCCAGATTTCTGCAAGGAAAATACTGCAAGCGCTGGGGTTCATGGCATCTTGCATACTCCTCATTCCATATGCCAGACTGCATATGAGGAAACTTCAGTGGTACCTAAAGAGCCTCTGGTGTCAACACTCTCAAGACCTGGAAACTCTTCTACCTATTATTACTTGCCTGAGAAAGGAATTTCTTTGGTGGGCAACAGCCTGCTCCCACAACAAGGGATTGCCCTTCTCCCCACACCCTACCACCCAGACCCTCACCACAGATGCATCAGACTATGCTTGGAGTGCACACCTGGACTGCAGGTGCATACAGGGCCAATGGAGCCCACAGCAAATCCCCCTGCACATCAGTCAAAAAGTGATGAATGCTGTGCAGCAGGGCTTGATAGCTTTCAAACCCCTTCTCTCTCCAGGGGCTCTCCTGATCAGAACAGACAACACCACTGTGATGTACATCAGCAAGCAGGGAGGGACTCTCTCCTAGCCTTTGTGCAGGCTGGCCATGACCCTTTGGCTCACAGCCTCTTCCATGCAACTGCACCTGCTAGCACAATACCTTCCAGGCTCTCTCAACTCCCTGGCAGACCATTTAAGCAGAAAGCTCTTGGGCCCACACGAGTGGCAGCTCAACAGATGTACTTTCTTCCTAATACCTCAGAAATGGGGAACCCTGGAGGCCGACCTGTTTGCCTCCTACAACAACCATCAGCTCAGCAAATTCTGCACTAGAGAGCATCACTGCATGGCTTGGAAAGTGGATGCCCTTTCCTTCCCCTGGGTGAATCCCTCTGTTTATGACTTTCAACCCCTGCTTCTCATCGCCATGGTACTGCTCAGAATAAGGGAGGAAAAACCAAGGACCATTCTCATAGCTCCGGACTGGCCCAGACAGCACTGGTACCCCTTGCTGCGCAGCCTGTCCCTGCTGCCTCCATGGCGTCTTCCTCAGATTCCAAACCTCCAAACCCAGAGGGAAGGGGAATTCATGTACCCCATATTGCAGACACTCAATTTGGCAGCTTGGCTTATTCCCTAACCCCTGACCAATCTGCCATCCTCAATAAACAGGTTCTGGATGTTATCCAAGCCCAGATGCCCTAGAACCAGAAAGTCTTGAGCAGATAAATGGAAAAGGTTTTGCACCTGGACCCAGGCTAAGGGAGCCAATACGGCACAGCCCTCCATCCCTCTCATCCTGGATTACTTAGCTGACCTACTACGCAGTGGTCTCTTTCTCCTCTATAAAAATCCATGCCTCTGGTATTTCTACTCATTCCCACTGAGCAGCTTGTTTTCTCACACCCTCTGATTAAACAATTCCTCATTGGGACTAGTAACTTGAGACCCCCCAGAAGGGTACCAACACCAGCTTGGGACCTTAACTTTGTCTTGGAAAAGCTCACCGTGCCTCCTTTCGAACCAGCTTCTTCTGCAGAGCTAAAATCTCTCTACTGGAAAACAGGCTTCCTTCTGGCATTCACTTTAGCCAGAAGAGTCAGCTGCAAGCACTCAGGACTGTGGAACCCTTCACCATCTTCCATGCAGGCAGGGTATCCCTCAGAACTAACCCATCCTTCATGAGTGGGGTGATGTCCAGTGTGGCTCTCAACCAATCCATTCATTTGCCCCACCTTCTTTCCTAACCCATAAAACAAGAGGGGAAGGATTCTGTGCACTCTAGATGTGCACAGACAGCTCAGATACTATCTGGACAGGACTAAACCCGTCAGAATGTCTGATAAATTGCTGGTTAGCTTTGTTACAGGGGCAGAAGGCAAAGCCATCTCCAAGCAAACTATTTCCAAATGGATAGCACACTGCATCCATTTCTGCTACAAACATCGTGGCAAGCCTCCCTCCAAGGGGGTCAGGACACACTGCACCAGAGCAGCCTCCAGCTCTACAGCTTTCCTCAGAGGAGTCCCCACCATGGGCATCCTGGAGGCTGCCACCTGAACATTTGTTCACACTTTTACCAAGCATTACCACCTGCCTCTCTCCTCCATATCCAGGGCAGGGTTTGCCTCGGTTGCAGGGCATCCTAGCCAGCCCCCAGATTCCTTGACTACCTCTACCCATTTCCTCATTGCAACAATGAAACACGATGAATATAGTACAGTTGTGTACACTTACCATAAATGTAGATGTCCAAGAGTCTTCACTGTTGCAGTCCTAGTCCCCCCCTCCATCCCCCTTTCTTCTTTTCTTTTTGTTACCTTTCATCCTTGCTGCTGTTGGTATTTATTTTCCACTGGTGGGGTTCTTCCACCAGAACCTGGCCTCCTATTTTGGGGGCTCCTGACAGGTTAGGCCAAGAAAAACTGATGTAATGGTGTCGGCTGCCTTCCTTTATACGACCTGACGTCAGTCCTCAAGCGACAGCAACTGACACGGGCCGGCTGAGGGCTACCCTGGCAGGGATAACCCAAATGTAATGACTGCAACAGTGAAGACACTCTAACATCTACATTTATGGGAAGAGTGTACAACTGTACTTTCTAGATTCAGTTAAAAACTCTACCAGTGCTGGTCTTTCACCAAGATCCCCCTATACCTTTTTTTTTTTTTTTTTGCCTATACCAATCCTTGATAGGGAAGGCACTCATAAGACTGCAGTCCAAATATTTTTGACCTTTTCCCTTGCTGTTACCTTTCTCTAATTATTTGCTCCCAGTACCTTGGTCCCTTTGCCAGTTTTCTTCAATAAATTGCAACCCTCTTACATAGTCTCTGTACCCTGAATTGCAGTCATCCTATTCAGCAGACTTTCCTTTCTCCATTCCTGTGTTGGATTAGTTCTTAGAATACTTTCTCCTGCTTTATAAATATAATATTCTATATGGCTGCTGTTATACTGCTTAAGGAATTGAATCCAAAATCCCAGTGTTTCCTTAATTCTTGAGCTTCCTCCCGTTTCACCATCCCTTTCTACTTTGCACTATAGCTTTCTGCTTGTGCTATATATATAGGACCCTTAACTGAAATATTCCTTCAAATCAGGTAATCCCAAACCAGTTGTTCAGCAGTAGGAGCTCAGGGAGAATTTGCATATCAATATCCAAGGTATGAAAACTGGGCTAGGCTGGACAGAAATTATATTTCACAGAACAAAAACATTTAATTGAAAGTTTTGATACGCATACAATAACTGTAAGATTCCCTTTATTCTGCAATACTTCAACTGTTGAAGTCCCTCTAAATAATTCTCGTTAGTTTATAACTGTATCTCTGTCTTATTTCTACCCATTTTTTAAATTCCATTTTCATTTTTTCCCCACTCTTTAGCAATTATTTTCTGAAGAAATTCTGTCTTCCCTAATAACCCCTGAATAATGTCTACTACCCATTCCTTAAATTCCTCTGTTTAACAGATAGGTGGGGAAAGTCCCACTTGACTCTTGCTATCTTCCCCTCCCAGATAAGGTCATTCAACTCTTTATTAATTGCTACCCACAGCTTCTCCTCTGGTTGATAAAAATATGTCTGACTTGTGTGTAAAACTAAAGGGACTAAAAACAATTTCAGTGCTTGTACCTTGCTATCTTATCCATAAAACTGAGTTTCCAATTTCTCAGTTTGTTATATCTTGTTTAATCTCTTCCCACATATCCTTAGTTTCCATAACAGAATCCTTTTTAACCCATACTCTTAAGTTCTTCATTTTATCATGTCCCAATAAGTATGGGTATTGCTGAACCATTTCTTATGTAGGTACATAGTATACAGCTATTGCCTTTGTGTGTTCTTCATTGATTTTATATCCAGAAAAGAAATTGAAGCTTTCCCAGAATATTCCATACAGTGAAATGTCCTTGTCTGGTACAAAATAGTATCTTCTGCAAATAAAGCTAACTTTTCTTGATTACCATACAAGTTATATCCTTGAATTTCCGAGTCCCTTATTTTCTTTGCCAGTGATTCTAAATTTAACTGAAGTAAAGGGGAAAGAGGACACCCCTGTCTGATTCTTCTCTTCAAAACAACCGCATCACAGAGGACCCCCCACCCACACTTCAGTTTTCACCTCTGATCCTTCATATATCCTCCTAATTAACCGTATTGTGCCAGGGAATGAAAATGTTTATTTTTCCTTTACGCATAAAATCTGATCTTACACTGTCAAATGCTTTCTCTGAATCAGCACCCAACAGTTGTAATCTGAAGTAGTTAACTTAATTTTATCTGCAACCTGTGGGTATTCGGATCCAAGCCGGCAACTTTTTTCTAGCATCTGCTCCAAGCTCCTCCCCTTACCCATAATGCCCTACCTTCTCCTATCGTTCCCCCAGATCTCGTTTGCCGTGCCAGTAGTGTGCATTGTGGTCTCCTTTGCCCTGAGCTAAAAAAGGGATAGTAAGTGGAAACTTGTTTATATCTAGTGTGATTGTGTAGGATTACCCTTCCTCCCCTTCTGTAGTACGCATTGGCTGTTAGTGTAAAAAAAAAAAAAAAATTTTTGGTAGTAGAATAGTTTTCAGGCCTGCCCTTCCCCTACCTGTGTGTGTGTGATTTTTTGTGGGTAGGTAGTACCTTTACCTTTGAGCGCAGGACTATGGCTGATCAGCCAAAGCCAGTATTCAAAAAATGTACTGAGTGTGGCCATAAGCTTTCCCCTGCTGATGGTCACACTCTGTGTGTGATATGTCTAGGAGTGGCACATTTATCCACCCAGTGTGCTATCTGTTCAGGCTTCAACCCCAGGGCCCTTAGGGATCAAAAGGCCAAGCTAGTTACCAAAGGCCTTCTCCCAGTTGCAATGCTGGATTCGGCCTCTGTCGCAAGTGCACCTCCTCAGACAGGGACTCAACCTACCTCTTTGTCTGGCGATGGGTCCTCTAAGGACAGATCTTCAGTCAGCGAGGCTGACAGAGATAGAGAAGGAAAAGGAAAGACACATAGAAGAAAGGGAGAAAAAGAAAGACTGGCATCGCAAGAGATCCCCAGACAGGGAGCTCTTTTTCAGCCCTCCATCCAAGACCATGAGGCCTGTTTCTCCTCTGCTCCGATCACTGCGTTTCTCACCAGAGCCGTTGGAACTTTCGGACCAGAGGCCCTCCACCCCTCTGCGCAGACCAGCCAGATCCGACTCGGTGGCCTCTTCGAGGTCGACTTGGAGCCTTTTGGAAATGGATATGGACAGGATGATGCGGAGATTTCTTCAGACCCAAATTCAGATGGGAGTTTTGCCAGGTCCCTCTCCCTCTGGAGGGGCGACCTCCATGCCTCTTTTCTGCCCCATCTCTCCTTCCCCGATCCGTGATTCGGCTTTGGGGCTTTTGGATCCGAGGTTCTTCGGAGCTGGTAGCTCGGTGCTGATGGTTCCTCCAACCTCTACGCCAGCTGTTACCTTGAGTTCCATGGATCTGACCTGCTCAGATCCGAGTAAATCTCGGAGCTGCAGACAGGGAGTCGGACCCGGGGGAATGGATTCTTCGGCTCCGACCCTTTCGGACCCGACCCGTTCCCTAGGACCTCAGGCTACCCTGTCTTCGGTCCCCGCTTCGGATCTGGGGAGGACTTTTCCTTTGAGCTTTGAAGTGGTGGAGAGGGTTCTCTCCCAGTGATTTTGACCCCCAGCCCATTCCCTCAGATACCACCCAGGGCCCCTCTGGATTTGGCGACTACTTCCCTTCATCCTGTCTCAGGGACAGCCCGTGCCAGAGGATCCCCAGGTAATTTTCCCTGAGGAAACCCCTGTGGCTCGTGGATCCCCTTCTGAAAGTCCAACTGAAGAGGGCCACCGCAAGTGCAAAAGGAGGCACTTGGACCCCCCCCCCAGAGTTCCTCACCACTGACACTGACTTAGACGAAAGAGAAGGTTCCCCCAGGTCACCTCCCGAAGACGTCTCCTTCGGAGAAATTATGGAAATCCTCCACCAGAGGGGAGGTTGGTCAGTCCCAAAACCTTCTGGGGATGAGTCAGTGTTCCTGGAGGCCTTTGGCATGGGCCTATCTACTTCCTGGGTGTCCCCACCAGCAGACCCCTTGGTGGATCTCATCACCACGAGTGCATGGAAGGAGCCCAACATCGTAGAGCCCATCCCCAAATGTCCTTGTCCTGACGAGGACTTATCTCCTCCTTCGGATAGACAACCCTGGTCAAAAGGAGCCCCAGTTGATGCTATGTTGGTCACAGCGGCCAGAAAGAAGGAACTAGAACAGGAGAGTTGCTTAGTCCACCCTCCAGACAAGGAGTCCAGGTCGGTGGATAGGTTTGGGAAGTGAGTATACTCTTCAGCGACCTTTTCTATCCATGCGCCAAATTATTTGGCACATGTGATTCGACTTCAGTGAGACCTTGCTTCGGAATTCGCTGAGTCGCCCCCAGAGTCTTTATCGCCACAGGACAAACAGCTGTTTTCGGCGAAAATGTCTACTCTGAAATTGGTTTCAAATACATCTATGCAGCTACTTTCCCACACCACAGAAGGAGCAGCTAGAGCGGCTGGGACAGGCATAGCCATGAGGCGTCATGCCTGGCTCAGATTGTGTCAGTTCGCGGACCCTTTCAAGGCGTCGTTTATCAACTCTCCCTACGGTGGCTCTTCCCTCTTTGGAAAGGCAGTATGTGACACACTGGTCCAGAGCGAAAAGGGCAGGAAGACTTTGTCTGCCGTCTGAGTCCACTTCTCTAACCCTCAGCGGTCCTTCTCTAGGAATCAGAGGGCAGAAGAAGATGTGGTTCCGAAAATCTCAGTTTTCCACATTTCTTTGCTTTATACAGATTTTCATAACATTTCTGAAATGGTTATTTTCCTTGTTATAGGATCCCTAAGCTTAACAGCAGCCCTTTCTACTTTTTATTGCTGTAGTCATCGTACTCTGGATCTGGGGGTCTGTATTGCATCTGCGAAAAACCCTTTCAGTGAACGACTGATCTGAAATTGTTGTCCTCATTTAGTATTCGACCTGTGGGTATAGGCACCGACATCAGTACCAAGCCAGCCATATCCTACCTACGGTGCCAAAACTGAGCTCCTTCCCTACCCGTAATGCCCCCCTCTCTCTCACTAACTCACATCTCGTTTGCCACCATTCGAGCAGCAGCAGGTTGACTGACCTCTTCAGTTTTCAGCGTGTTTCTATTCGGTATAGCCTTTTTGCAGGTACCGTTTCCTTTTTCTGTAGGTTTTCTTTCTTTACCCTACCCTCGTGTTCTTTGCAATAAAAAAAAAATCCTTTTTGGGCTATTGGGATCCCTTTCTAATCTGTTTTATTTACTCTGTTTTGGACATGGCTGATAAATCTGATAGAGAGGGCTGGAGGTTTTAAAAAGTGTACTGGGTGTGGACACAAGCTTCCCCCTTCTGATGCGTACACCCAGGGTGTTGTGTGTTTGAGCCTCAGCCACCTGGATTCTTAGCACTCCATTTGTGAGGGCTTCAGTGCTCGTACTGTCATGGACAGAAAGAATAAACTTATTTTAAAGGGCCTGTTACCTAGTTTAGCTTCTGCAGGCACTGGGACTCAACCTCTCTCTGTCACCCAGTGTGAAAAGGAGGGAAGAGCGTAAGAAGGACGAGAGATAAAGAGAGGGAGAGAGAGAGAGAAGTCTAGAAGCAGGGATGGACCTCTGGAAAGCATAAACTGCCAGATTCTTCCCCATCTACTGTGGAACTTTCCTCCAAAGTCAGGCCCAGGCTGTCTTCTCCTCTGCTGAGATTTTCTCCTAAACCTCCCAAGATCCCATTGGCCTCGCTCAGGCATCCTTCTAGGCCTAAGTTGGCAGCTTCTGCCAGATCATCCCGTAGTTTGTCAGAGAGAGAGAGAAGTGGACTGTCTGAGACAGTTTCTGTGAGCCTGGATTCAGCTGGGGTCCTTCCCACCCCCACCCTTCAGGAGCGGTGAGTCCCCTTATGTTTTTACCTGGCATCCTCCTTTCCTGAGCCCTGTGGTTTCTAGGCCTCTGGATATCGGATCTTCTGGTGTCGACATTTTTGGTTTTTTCGGCAACCATGGCCTTGAGCTCCTCGGAGCCTGTTACTTTGGTGCTGGAGGGCTCTTGGAACTGTACTCCTCTTGGCAGCTGGTCCAACAGGTTGGGGTCTGCATCCATGTTTTCAGTGCTATCCTTTCCCCTCAGAGCCCCTGTGCTGAGCAGCTCAGCACCGACTCTCCCATTGGTGCAGATGGGGTCTGGGGTCTCAGTTCCCGCGACAATGAGTGCTTCGGCACTAATGCTTTCAGCACCGATCTCTTGCTCTCCATCAGCATTCGATGCAGTACAGAGGGTTCTATCGACTTTTATGTTGAGATCCTCGATGCCACCCCATCCGGATCCTTTCTTACCTCAGCGGGAATCTGAGCTCAGCATCTCCAGTCTTCCACTTTAGTGACAGCCTGCCCAGACCCTCCAGGGTACCTTCCCTGTGGAGCCCCAGGCTTCTGGTTCTTCCCTGGAATCCCTGCTGAGGAAGTCCACTGGAAGCATGTGTGCAAATGGAGGCACCTTGACTCTACTCCAGAGTCCATCACCGAAGACACCAACTGGGAGGAAGGGGAGGGCTCCCAAGATCTCTGTATGACTGTCTTCTTTGGAGACATCATGGAAATTCTACAACAGAAAGGTGACTGGTCCTCCAAAAGCCCAATCCGGACAAGTCTGTGTTTCTGGAGGTGTTCGTGGCAGGCCCACCTACCTCCTGGGTGACACCTCCCTGTGGATCCTTTCGTTGACCTTATTGCCCACAGGGCGTGGAAGGAACTGGACACGGTAGAACCAGTACCCAAGCGCCTGACTCAGTATAGAAAGTTTTGGCAGAAGTGTGTCCCTGTTGATGCCTTGGTGGTTGCAGCTGCCATCAAAAAGGAACTCGCTTGAGAGCACCTCTGTCCATCCGCCCGACAGGGAGTCAAAAGCAATAGACAGGTTAGGGAAACATGTTTACACTTCAGCAACCTTCTCTTTGAGAGCACTGAATTATATGGCAAGTTACCATGCTGCAGAGATCACTCATTGAAGTGGTATCTGTGTCTACCCCAGAGTCGATGTCTGCCAAGGAGAAGGTTTTCTCCTCCAGACTGGGTACTCTTAAGGGAATTCCTAACACTTCTATGAGGTCTATGGAGGGGGCATTTAGAGCAGCCGGTTCAGGCATTGGTACTAGGCATCACACCTGGATGAGGCTCTAACTTCTTTGAGCTCTTTAAAGTGTCCTTCACAAATGGTCCCTTTGATGGCTGACCTTGTTCAGTCTGTCCTTAAAGAAGACTGTAACCCAGTGCGAGGAGGACGGCAAGACCCTGTCTGCCTTCGGCATCCGCTTCTCTTCTCCTCAGCGATCCTGTTCCAGGTATCAGAGAAGGTAGTAAGAAGCTGTGGTTCTGGAAGTCCAGAGCCTTCCATTAGGACACACTGGCAGACTCTTCCCCTAGAGGCAGATTGGGGAATGATGCATGTCCTTCTATTCCTATGTTGCAGTATTCTTGGTGTGGGGGATTTCCTGCCTTCAGGCGACTCGTACGTCCACTCCTATACAAAAGCTTCAGCTTGGCTGTTGCAGCTAAGTGGGACGTCACACGTAGGGCCATATACAAGGGACCCTGTGTGTGACATTTGCACGCACAATCCTCAGAACTTTTCAGCTGCAGACTACTTTGCATTGTACGATCGCTCTCCAGATGTCAAATCGACTATAGATAAGTAACCCATTGGGTTTTTTGCATTTCTAATATTTTACCGATCTTTCACATTGCTTAGGTTTGGTTGTTGTAGCTTTCAGCTGATGTCAGGGAAAAAGGGAAAGTGCCAATGTGGGCGCCAAATTCCCCATAAGGACGCCAATGACAAATGTGTTTTCTGCTTAGGCTTGGAACATGACCATACCGCCTGCCCTATTTTTAAATCTTTTATTATTAAGACCTTATGCAGCCACCTGGCAGCTTTAAATCTTTACTTAGAAAATCAGTGCCTCAAACGGCTGGTTCTCAGGATGGATCCCACTTCAGAGGCCACCCAAGAACCTCCACGTAAGAAGTCTAAGATGCCTAGGCCTTCATCGCCTGCCGCTTAGCACCCAGGTGCCCTGCCAACTGCCGATGTAGGAGTTGAGGAGCGCTCGGTGGATCCGTCTGCTCCATTGACCTCCCTCGCAGAGGCCGCTGCACAGCCAACGACCTGCACGTCCATGGAGCTTTCTCAGACACCGATGCCTGTCGATGTCAAGGGGGAACCAGATTTTGATGGTTCCCTCGACCGGGATCCAGACCTTGGATACAACCGCTGCCATACCCGGGTCTATCCAGACTCCTAAGGCCACTCCAACCAAAAAGAAGCAGAAAACAAAACACACTACTGCTGCTTCTGAAGCTCCTCCAGACTGGGAGGCCTTCACCTCTTCTCTTATGCAGGCATTCATGGCCCTTAGGCCTTCTGCCTCACCCACAACTACATTGCCTCTGCTATGCCCTAGGCCTCCCTCTGCTTCTTCCATCCCCATGACTCCCTTCCTTGAGGAAGAAGAACATGAATCTTCTTCCTCGGATGACAACATCTCTTATGCATCCCAGATTGCTTCTCCCAAGGAATATTATTCTCCTGATGAGGCTTCTGCCGAAGGGGATTCTCCACCTGAAGACATTAAATTTGGTGAAACCATCACCAAAATGAAAGATTATTTCAAATGGGATACTTCCCAAATGACAGAAACCCAAAAAAGATACTTTGAACTGCTGCAAGTGGAGTCCCCCTCCCTTGCAGCTGTACCCACTGTTCTTCCAGCATACTTGGATGCCTTTACTGCAGCCTCTAAAACACCTGACTCACAGTCTCCAGCACCTAAGCGCCCAGACCATTTCTACAAGGTGCCGGAGGAACAAAAATTCCTCATAAAGCCACCCTTGGCAGACCCAGCAGTGATTGCCACTGCCCCTGATAGACTGGTTTGTTACCTTCTGCCTCCCTATTGCCCATGGATAAAGATAGCAAATCCATGGATAGGATAGGCAAGAAGGTGTACACTTCCTCCACTTTGGCCTTCAGAGCCATTAACTATCAAACACACATGACCAAGTATGCCCTGGACTTAATAGTCTTAGACTAGACTTAAGTGTAAAAAGAAGTAGAAGAAACTTCCAAACAACCTCTATACAAGTCTTTGATAAGGTCTATTGGATATTTTTTTAATAATCAGAATATTAGTTTTATTTTATACTATTGATACACTGGTTTTATTATGATAAAAATAATTATATATTTTTAGAACAAATATATACAGCATCCTACACCATCCAACAGTTAATATTATAGGAAATATGATAACGTTTTATACAAAATTTCTATGGAGATTTTATAATACAATGTGTATTTTTCAATGTTATTTACATCATATGTATAAGCCTTCATCTGCCTTCTAGATTTTTGTAAAAGGTTTTTGTATAATAGACACATCAGATATAATAGTTGTTCTTTGATTTTAAGTATTTTTGAACCTACAATAGGTAAATATTAAATACTTAATGACATCAACAATTCGTAGTATATGTGTATATTAGAGGCATATTTTATACCTATATATTTTTATGTGAAGTATTAATTTATTTATACATAATTTTATTTTAAACAATTTTAATAGATTTTACATACAAAGGGTTAACCAGAATTGGTTTTAATTCATTGTTATGGTAAATAATTAGCTAATGATTGTTTAATTAAGAGAGTATATAAACAGGAAAATGTTATTACATGTGATTCTGATGAAGTCTCACGATAGGAGACGAAAGCGCGCTCAATCTGTTTTGTATGTGGTCAATAAAGTATTTTGACTATTAATTTTATCATTTAGTTCGCTCAGTTCGTTCAGGTATTTTATTGTTGACGGAGGACAGCCTTTATTGTACCGAGCAGTAGAGGAATTTTGTTTGTGAAGTTTGGATTGGTACTGGATTCGCTAGTAACTTGTGTTTTGTATGCCCTGGACTTAATATGCCAAGCCACCTCTATGTTGGCTTCAATCTCTGACAGCCCAATTAAGACGGATATATCCTCCAAATTGTCCTTAGCCCTACAAGTGGCTAGACACTCCATAAGATGCAGCTACGATGCTGCAGAAGTTTCTGCTCGCTCTGCAGCATCAGCATCTGTCCTTAGGAGATATTCCTGTCTTAGATTACAGAATCTGCCAGAGGACTTTGTCTAAAATCTTGGATGCCCCCCTGGATCACAACTTCCTCTTTGGAAAGCAATCTGCAGACCTGTTTAAGAATCTGCAAGAAAAAAGCAAGAATTACAGGATATAAAACATCCCCTGGTATTCCCTATTCCCAAATTTTATAGGAACTACCCAGCTAAGACTACCTTAAGCATAACCCGCATTCTGCTGCCTCCTCATCCAGACCCGGATGAGGAACTAGAAGACATTCCTCATCCAGGCCTAATGGCCCACCTCCTCAACCTAGACAACCCTTTCAGGACAGGGGAGGTCCTAATAATGCGTGACTGCCTTGCCCATCTGCCCCTCTCAGCTCGCCTTACCCACAGTCTCCCCTTCTGGCAAAAAATCACTACCGACCAATGGGTATTAACCATTATGGAAAAAGGGTATTTTTTTATCGTGGACACAAATTCCCCCTTGGAAGGGCATTCCATTTCCCCCCCAAAAAAATGCCATCTCCTTCCACAAATTCTGTCAAACCTGCAACAAGGCACAATAGAGCCCGGTTCCCACAGGACAAGAAGGAAAAGGATTCTACTCCCGTCTGTTCCTGGTCCCTCAAAAGGACAGTCCCTGGAGACCCATTTTGGATCTCTCCTTCTTAAATCTTTACCAGCAGGTACCCACCTTCAAAATGCTGTCACTTCCCACTCTTACCCCCCATACCCTTAAATGCTTTCATGGTCACCTTGGACCTAAAAGATGCTTACCTGCACATTCCCATCAGGCCTCACACAGACGTTTCCTGCGCTTCTCTGGCCCATCCTCACACTTCCAAATTACGGCCTTGCCCTTTGGTTTATCTACTGCCCCAAGAGTGTTTACAAAGTGCCTAGCTGCAGGCATTGCCTTCTGCAGTATCCAAGGAATCCAGATTTACCCATATCTGGACGACACCCTTATCCTAGCACAGTTCAAAGATTCCCTCTTAAGGCATCTACACTTCATTATGTCCCTTCTACAAAGTCTAGGGTTCACCCCAAACCTCAAGAAGGTCCTCCCTGAACCCAGACAAGGACAGCTATTCCTAGGTTGCAGAATCAATACAGAACAAATGAAAGCCTTTCTCCCACAGGACAAAGTTCTATCTCTAACTTCCCATTTCCAGGAAGTCTTGCTCTCCCAGTCACTGCGAGGCAATTCCTTCGACTCCTGGGATTGATGGCAGCAACCATTCCCATGCTACCACTAGCCAGAATGCATATGCGAAAACTACAATGGTACCTCAAAAATATCTGGTCACAACACCAGAATCATTTGGAATAAGTTATCCCCCTTCTTCCCTGTTTAAAGAAGGAAATCATTTGGTGGATCCAACAAGTACAACTAAATGCGGGGCTTCCACTGCCGTCCCCTCAACCCACACAAATATTACATGCAGATGCGTCAGACTCAGGTTGGGGAGCCACCTTGCACTAAGAGTCCAAGCCCAGTGGCAACCTCCCATGATAACCAAACACATCAATGTAAAGGAGATGACAGCAGTTCTTTTAGCTCTACAGAACTTCCTACCACTGATACCAGGTCCTCTTCTGATGGTGACAGACAATACCACTGTAATGTTGTACATCAACAAACAGGAAGGTACCAAGGTATACCAATTGTGCAGGCTAGCCCTATTAATTTGGGACCTAGCATGCCAGCACAGCCTATCCCTGCAAGCCAGTTACATCCCTTTGCAGGACAACAAGCAAGCAGACCGCCTGAGCAGAACATCCTCTCCACAACACGAATAGATGCATGGACAGGATGGTCTTCCTAGACATAGTCCACCGGTGGGGCACTCCACAAATAGACCTGTTTGCCTCCCCACAGAACAGGCAGCTGGAGACCACCTGCACAAAGACTTACCCCCCCCCTCCAAGCCTGGAGAGTAGATGCCTTCAGTTTCACCTGTGAGGGGAAGTTCCTGTACCCCCCTTACCTGTGATTCAGAAAGTTGTCCTGAAAATCAGGAAGGACAAACCAAAAACCTTGCTAGTGACTCCCTACTGGTTCCCCCTTCTATACAATTTAGCCAAGGGCAATCACTGCAAGTTACCCCACAAGGTGGACCTTCTGACACAAGACAAAGGAACTCTGCTACACCCACACTTGCGAATTCTATCCTTGACTCTGTGGGTGATAAATTACTAATCCCATTCAGACACCACTATTTACAGGACGTGCTATCAGTCCTGAGGGAGGCTAGGAAACACACTACTAGAAAATCATACCTTGCCAAATGGGAAAGATTTACTCAGTGGTGTCTGAAACAGGAAAGGGACCCTTGCGAGTCTGACACCTCCCTAGTCCTCTCATATGTGTCAACTTATAAAGGGTGGACTTTCCTATTCATCAGTGAAAGGGCACCTCTCCGCATTATCAGCCTGCTTACCTCTAGATCCTCCCTTGTTAGCCAGGCTACATGTGAAACTCTTCCTTAAAAGTGTCTTACACATCAGACCACGTAAGAAGCCTATTTCTCCTCCATGGGACCTGAACTTCATTCTGGAAAAACTCACCCAGTTCCCCTTTAAACCGGCTAATACAGCCTCGCTACAGTTTTGTACTTGGAAAACAGTACTGTTAGTGACTGTTACCTCTGCCAGAAGGGTTTCCAAGCTACAAGCCTTAATGGCATGCTCACCTTACATCATTTTTGATTGGGACAGGGTCACACTGAAAACTAATCCTTCCTTCATGCCCAAGTTAGTCAATAACTTATCTTTAAATCAATCCATTCACCTACCCATTTTTTCCCTTCTCCCACTAACCAAGGAGAAGTGGATACTCCACTCCCTAGATGTCCACAGGCAACTGACATTTTACCTGGGCAAGACTAAAGACATTAGGAAATCCAAACAACTCTTTGTATCTTTCCACCCCAGGGCATTGGACAAGGCAGTCACCAAACAGACCATTGCATCCTGGATTAGAAAAGAATTTGGTTTCTGCTACTCACACCATGGAAAACCCCCTCTAGTTGGGGTTAAGGCACACTCCACAAGAGCAGTGGCCACTTTAAAGGCCTTCTAAAAAGGCATGGACACAGCTTCCATTATGGAAGCAGCTACATGGTCCACTATCCACACTTTCACCAAACACTACAAATTGGACCAAATCTCCAAAGGACGTGCAGGATTTGCCAGGGCAATCCTACAAGGCTTTGTGGAATCATGTTCTACATCCGCCACACTTTCATTAAACTAAGCTGTGGTACTCTCCCACACCAAGAATACTGCAACACAGGAACAGAAGGACATAGAATAGTTGTGTAAAGTCTTACCATAACCATAGATGTCCATTTCCATGTTGCAGTATTCCTTCCCACCCACCATTCCCCCTCACTGACTGTACCAGTCTAACTGCTCCCTGATGCCTCTCTCCATTACAGAAGAGACTCGAGGCCTTATACATATCACCTTTAGCAGCCTATCCTGTTGGGCTGTCTACTTTGCCTGCTTAGCTTCAAGTTCTGAGGATTGTGCGTGCAGACGTCACACATATAGGCTCCCTGGTTTATGGCCTTATGTGTAACATCTCATGCAGCTGCAACAGCCAAGCTGAAGCTTTTGTATAGCGGACGTACGAGTCGCCTGAAGGCAGGAAGTCCTCCACACCAAGAATACTGCAACATGGAAGAAAAGGATATCTGTGGTTATGGTAAGATTTTAGACAACTATTCTATTCATACACTGCCCTAGAGGCAGAAGGGCTTCGAGGGACCAAGGTTCTTGAGTCTCCCTTTTGGACAGACCCTTCCAATGACCTTGAAATGTTGCCCAACTGCTCCACCCTGGAGGCAATCGGGGGTCACTTTTCCTTATACCCATCAGCCTTGGAAGTCATCACGATGGATCAGTGAGTACTGAGGATAATATCCAGGTTCATGGGTAGGTACTAGGCTATCGGCCCAAGGGTCTACGTAAGCCTAGCCAACAAGGTTCCCTGGCTTATGCCACCCACGAAAGTTATTTTCCTGTGCCACTGTCGAGCAGACACACAGAAGTGATCCCCGGGGTATATTTCCTATTTCCCAGCCACTCATCAAGATTTTTCTTGAAGAGTGCTAATGAAGAACTTTGCTTGACATAGATGAGGGTAGCCTGTTCCAGAGTATGGGAAGTCTGTGGACAGGAATCTATCCCTCCAGCATGTCCTGTTTATTGTGGTGACAAGGTTTAGGTCCCTAGAGCGTGTAGCTCGGAGGGATTGGGATTTCTTTAGGTGTAGCATGACCAACAGCTCTAGGTTTGACATAGCTTTATATGTTAGGTAGAGATCACCTCAGAGTAGGCGATATGCTACGGAGTAAACCTGGAGTTTTTGAGATGGTCAGTGTAGGATATTTGCTTGATGCAAGTAATCCTCTTTGTGAGGTACTTCTGTGGCCTTTCCAGCTGCTGGAGATGTCTTGTGAGGTACATTCCAAAAGGGGCGTTGTACTCCATAATGTGTCTGAGTGTCGAGTAGTGGGGAACAAATAACATCTTTTTTTCCTGAATGAGAACCCTTTTATGATGGTGTGCCACGTAGAAGTACTTCCTGACTACTGTGGCAATGTGACTATCAAAGGAGAGACTACTGTCCACCTGGGTCCCAAGGTCTCTTATCACACATTCGGTGTTAAGTAGATTGCTGCCTATGTGGTAGTTCATGGGTAGAAAGTTTTTACCAAAGGGGATGACACTGCACTTTTTGGCATTGAGCTTGAGGCCATGGCTCTGACATCAGACATCTGTTTCAGCGAGATCCTTCTCTGGATGTCCACATCATTTGGGGACTTGACTATGGCTCCTAGTTTGCAGTCATCTGCGAACTTCGTTAGCCAGAGGCCTTCTGTGTTAGCCTGTACTTCAGAGAAGTAGATACCAAACAGGAGAGGTCCCAGGACTGAACCCTGTGTTACTCCACTTGTCACTGGTTTGAGGTCAGATTTGGAGTCTGCAGCTTTTACAGTGTGGGTTCTATCAGTGAGCCAGTTGACAACCCATCTTGTGACATAGGGATTTATACCTAGTTTAGTGAATTTAGCTGTAATTCCAGGATGGGGGATGGTGTTGAAAGCTTTGGCGAGGTCAAGATTGGCTGTGTGAACCACCTTACCCTCATCTACGGCATTGGTGACTGCCTCAAAGAATTTGATCAGGTTCAGGAGGCATGATCTGCCTTTCACAAACCTGAACTGGGTGGGTTCCAGAGTTTGGAGGTTACCGATGTCTTTGAGTTCCATGATGATACGTTCCATGGCCTTGCAGACCAGGCTCATCAGGCTAATAGGTCGATAGTTCCCGGGATCAGTGGTGGCTCCCCCTTTGTGGAGTGGGATAACTGTTGCTGTGCGTCATTCAGTGGGCACAAAGCCTGATGCGAGGCTATTATTGAACAAGGTGCTTGAGTGAGGAGCCAGTTCGTTCTGAAGTTCGTGTAAAACGCAGCCTGGGATGTTGTCCGGTCCCATGGATGCTGTGTTTTTGGCTTTAGAGAGTGCAGCTTTTACCTGCGTAGTTGTGATTTCAGGAACTCTGCATTCTTCCTGTATAGATATGGGCCCTTTAGGGGGTGGGGGGGGGGGTAAAGTTAGCACTGAACCTATCTGCCAGGATGTTGGCAATATCAGTTGGTTCTGTAATTTTCGTGCTGTTGTGCTGTAACTCGGTGCAGATCTGGGTGTTGCCATCGAGATTCTTGACATAGCTATAGAATGCTTTGTGGTTGTCCTTAGAATTAGTGACTATTTTGTTTTCGTAGCTAGCTTTGGAGGATCTTATAAGGGATCTCATCTTCTTACTGAGGCTGACCAGGGAGCTCCTCTACTCATGGGATTTTACTCCTTTTGCAACAGTTTCTTCCTTCTGTTGTACAGTTTGTTTATGGTAGGGGAACACCAGATTGGCTTCCTTTTGTTTGGAGGATAGTGTCTTGGTTTTGTTTTGGATAGCACGATCCATGCACTCTTGCAAGTGCTTATAGAGTGCATTTATGTAGGATTCAGCAGTTGTAATTGTGTTGTCCATCTGCATGGAAGTCATGAAGTTCACCACTTCTATCTTAAGAAGCATGAAGTTGGCTTTGGAGAAATTTTTTACCATGGTTTCCTTAATGGGGGGTGGGGGTGGGATGTGGATATCAAGGTTGATTAGCTTACGATAGGATCGGACCAACGAGGAGTTGACTTCAGGTGTGGAACACCGGTCACTCATGTTGGTAATGACTAGGTCTAGGATATTGTTGCCCCTGGTGGGGGTGTGGATAAGTTGATCCAGGGCATTAGAGTTTATGAATTCCAGAAAGCATTGAGCTAAGGAGTTGATACACGAGTAGTTTTCCCAGTTAATGGTGGGGTAGTTGAATTCGCCCATTATTAGGGTGTTTGGTTGAACCCTAATATTTTCCAGTACATCAAGAAAAGAGGAGTGGGAATCCTGGGGCATGGTGGGGGATCTGTAGCAAGCTACAATTTGGATTGCAGTTTTGCTCAGAGTTGGTTGCACTTGGATAACCTCGGATGCATTATGCCGAGCAACAGGGGTTATTCGATCCCCTTCCTTCATTCCCCCAAGATCCCGGAAAATTCTCCTGGATGTTCCACCCACTCACAGGGAGGCAGCCAATCTGGAAATCTCCAAGCTGCTTATCAAGCAAGTCATCCATCCCATCCCCCCAGAGCTATTCGTCTCGGGCGTCTACTTAAGGTTCCTTTTGGTGCTCAAAAAGATGGGGTGACACAGACCCATATTGGACTTGACCTGTCTAAAGTTTGTCGCCAAGACGAAGTTCTGGATGGTTACCATTCAATCCATCCTTCCCTACCTGCTAAAGGACTTCTGGATGTGCTTGGTGGACCTCCAAGAGACATATTACCACATAAATATGGACAAAGTGCCACAGGAGGTTCCAACGCTTCCTGTTAGGAGCTAGGCATTTCCAGTTCAGGGTGCTCCTCTTTGGTATCACGGTGCCCAGGGTGTTCACCAAAGTGGTAGCAGTACTTGCAGCGCATCTCAGGCTGCAAGGGAGTTACAGGTCTTTCCCTACCTGGATGACTGACTCCTAGTTGCACCCACCAGGCATCAGCTTCTTCTAGACGGACCAGTTCCTCCAGTCAGCTTTGACCTTGGACATCACAATAAACTTTCCAAAATCCAATTTGGAACCTTTGCGTTCTCTGGAATTTATCAGAGCATGGATAAACACTTATCTGTGCAAGGTCTTTTTCACCAGTGACAGGATTTACTCTCTTCGTGTTATTCTCGAAGCTTCTCTTCCCTCAGCAGCTCAGATTCTTCAAGCCCTAGGGTCCATGTCAGCAGCCATCATTATTCTACCCCTGGCAAGACTGCACATGCATATACCCTTCAGTGGACCCTAGCCTTACAACGATCTGTCTTGGACAAACCTCTGTCTCATCCCATTCGCCTGTCCAAAACCTGCAAATCATCCCTCCTGTGGTGGTTAGATTCCCAGAACTTGACAGGTCGTCCCTTCTTGGCTCCCACTCCAGTAGCCACAGTCACCACGGATGCTTCCCAGCTTGGGTGTGGAGGGCATTGGCTGGGACAGACTTCAAGGGACGTGGTCAACTCTAGAGACCATCTTACACATCAGTGTACTGTCTCCTCACAACTGGTCTCTGAATCAGTCAGTGGCAGACATGATCTTCCGGAAATGAGGTCAACCTTGCTGCAATCTCTTCACCTCTCTTTCCAGTGCCAAGTGCAGCAAGTTCTTCACCCTGATTCCTCACAAAGGAGGACTTCCCAGAGACACACTAGTTCATGCTTGGCTCCCTGTTCTGCTGTATGCTTACCCTTTTCTTTTTCTGTCAACATTTCTTCAAAAGGCAATAAGATTGAGGAGCCCGAGTGATCCTCATTGCCCCCTTCTGGCCTTGTCAGGTTTGGTTTCCTCTCCTTTGGTCTCACAGTGTCGACCCTCTTTAGATTCTGAATCCTTATCTAGATATGATATCCAATGCAGGGGGCAATTATCCGAATCTGAAAAGCCTGAAGCTCATTGTTTGGCTTCTGCAGTTTCAATGATGGCTAGACTTCTTAGGCTTTCTTCTCCTGTGAAGCAGATTTTGCTGTCCGCTCACAAGTCATCTACCAAAAAGATTTATGCCATCAAATGGAAGAGGTTTTCCGTTTGGGCATCACAGTGTTGTATAAATCCTTTTACTGCATTGATACCTTTGGTCTTAGAGCTTCTGGCCTGTATCTTCAACCAAGGAGCCAGTTCCTCTACAGTTAAAGTCTAGCTTGCTGCCATTTCCCATTACCATGTAGGACTCAAGGGCTCATCCTTACCTACTTTTAGATTGTGCAAAGCCTTTTTGAAAGGTACATTCCTCTTTTGGCCACCAGTTAAGGATCCTACTCCCCCTTGGGACCTAACTTTTGTGCTACAAGGGCTGGTGTCATCACCCTTTGAACCATTGGCAAAGCTGGATCTACGGTCTTGGAAGACCTCTTTACTAGTAGCCCTGACCTCATATAAGTGGATTTCAGAGTTTCAAGCCCTGTGCAATTCAGCTTCCATACCTCATATTTCATAAGGACCGCATCTGTCTTAGACCAAACCCATCCTTCATGCCGAAGGTCGCTTCTGAAACAAACATTTATCGGGTCATTCACCTTCTCGTTTTCTTCCAGAGTTCCAGAACAAAAGGAAAATATCAGTTGCATAGGCTCGACGTACATGGACAACTCCGTTTCTACCTTAATAAACCCAAAACTTTCAGAAAGTCCAGTCAATTGTTTGTCTCATTCTAAAGCTAGTTTGGGGTCTCCTGTCACCAAAGTAACTTTTGCCGACTGGATTGCTAAATGTATCACATTTATTTATGACAAGTATGGTGTTTCTCTTCCTGCCTCAGTAAAAGCACATTCTACCAGAGCGGTCTCTACTTCATCAGCCTTTTCATCCAGAGTATCAGTGGATGAGATATGCTCTGCGGCTACATGGGCTAGGTCTCACACCTTCATATCCCACTGCAAATTGGATATGTTATCCAGGAACAGAGCATTTTTTGGTTCCGCCATGCTCTGAAATATCCTTCAGTAGGGCCTCCCAGGGTATACAAGTAGCTGGGGACTCTGTCCCACAGGTTGAAGACCAAATGAAGACAACAATTTCAGATACAAAGTTATGTACTCACCAACGTTCCATCTGAATTGTTGCTCTTCATTTGTCTTCAGCCTTCCCTTTCTCCTTCCCCCTTCCTTAGTAAATTGATCTGGTAGATGGGAGCCTCCCACCCACTCTCTCTCTGGTCTCTTTTTGGATGGGGTGTGTTGCAGTAGGGATGTGTCTATGTTATTTGAGCAGGTGCTTAACTTTCAGGCAAACTTGATCTGAGGTAGTGAGGGGCATTATGGGGAGGGGAGGAGGTCAGTTTTGGCACCGTAACTGGGATATGGCCAGCTTGGCACCGATGCCTATACCCACAGGTTGAAGACAAATGAAGAGCAACAATTCAGATGGAATGTTATGGTGAGTACATAACTTCTTTTTTGCCAAATGATAACCAGCAAAATCGAACTCCCTCGAACGGCCATTCCAGCAGATTTTTTCCTAGGGAAAAAAATGCTTGGCCTACTTAAAACCAGACAAAATTTAAAACCTTTCAAATGGCAGGCTGTGCCTCCACACACCCCCTAACTAACTATACCAACTCTGAGATTGCACTACAGGGGGAAAAGAGCAAATTCCCGATGATGGAAAAGTGCCCCCCCCCCCACACACACACACACACACACACAGGAAAGAATTCACTAAAATGCCCATTCGTGGGAGGTAGATTTCACTGATTACTGTTTGGAGAAGAGCCATTTGCTGAAAGGGGTTTTCGCAGATGTAATATAGCCCCGTGGAGCTTTCATCAAAAAGTAGTTGCTTAACAGCAGTGTTTCTAAACTCAAGCATGTTATCTGGGTTGTCACATTTTTTCTCTTTACCATTCTGCAGTTGCACCTCTTGTTCTGAGAGATTCCCCTTATTCTGCAATACTTTAATCTTTGTCAGTCCATCTAAGTAATTAATGTTGCTTCTTAATCATGTCTCTCTTATTTCTGCCCTATTTTTAAACTGCACTTGCCTTTTATCCCACTCCCTAGCTCTATTTTCCGATTTAATTTCTATCTTCCCTAATAACGTATTAAAAATTTCCACTAATTCCTTAAATTCCTCTCTGTTGAACAGATAGGTGGGAAGTTCCAGTGTCCCATTTTTATTTCATTGCCCCACATTTTTGTTTGATATTATTGGCTCATGAATTTTAAATTTAATTTTAATTTTTATTATTTTTTGTTTTATTTTTTGGTTACATTTAATTTAAGTTTTAGTACAGTTTTTTCAAACATAGGTATAATCGTGACAAAGCAAAAGGCTCCAACGCATTGCTAGAGGTTAGGAATGGCACATATGAACAAGTAGCTGGTTAATAAAAAGGAGCTAAATAAGAGGAATGAGATGCTTCCAACCAGGTCCGTCTTCACCTTGTAGGCCTACTAGGGCCACACCCCCAACTAGTCACTTCTCATTGGACATCTCTCAACTACGCCCCCTCCACAGTAGCATAAAAGCAGCACAGCAACAGCTCTCAGGTCATTCTGACCAGCACTTGGGGAGCGCACAAATAGTCCTTTTTAGGACTCACACATAGCAAAAGAACTGGAGATCTGTTCAAGAAGAAGGACAACAGAGATCAACACCACCGCGGAACACCGAAAGACACAACAGTAGCTCTTCCCGGAGCCCATTGTGTCCATACACAAAACAGCTCTTTTCAGAGCTCACGTGGATCTGCACCTTACACCAAACAGCTCTTCTCAGAGCTCACAGTCCACCAAACAGCTCTTCTCAGAGCTCACAGAGATCTGTAAAAGCTCTGATAAGAGCAACCGGAGACACATTGAAGAATAAAACAAAAAAGTTCTTATTAGAGCTACCACCAACACCCGAACGGGCATTAAAAACACAAATCGGCCCTTCTCAGAGCTCACAGAAATCTGTATCAGCTTCGGTAAGACCAGCCGCAGGCACAGACACAACATCGGTGAACCAAACAAAGCAGTTCTTTTTAGAACTACCGCATCTGCCCAAAAGGGCATTCTAAACACAAAACAGCTCTTCTCAGAGCTCATAGAGATCTGTAACAGCTCTATATGGAGCTCCAGCTGCCCACAGGGCTAAAACAGCTCTTTTTAGAGCTAGCTCCACCACTGACTACACGTGGAAATCTGTTCACCGTTTAGGATCAAGAGTGAAAGGCTTTGTAAAATTGGTTATTCCTTCCCTCTGGGCAGGCATCACTCAGGATCGAAAACCCAAGAGGTCCACACATATTTTTCTGGTTTTATTTACTATTAGATGTCTTTGCTGGTTTCTTGTGGCCAAGTTTGGAGCATGCACACAATGTGTCCTTTCAATTAACATCTTTTGTTGTGGAATTCCAGTCCAGCTGCTTTTGTGCTTTCTTAAAATCAGTACAATCTAGTCATTCCAGTTTCTCTTGTACATCAGAAAATCTCAGGTTTTTCCTCATACTCTGTCCTCTAATTCAACCATTTTGAAACATCTATTCTTAAGCAGTCTTACACTCAGCCAGTGTTTTCATTTCAACTTCTGATTTTTGCAGTTTTATTAGGTCATCTGAATATTTGTTTAAAGATATTTCCATTTTTTTTCCAGCCTTTTGTTATTTGAGTTGATGTACTACAGTGTTTCATTTATTTTAATCGGCCCTGAGCATTTTTGACTTGTTTTCCACTAGATTACTAGAAGCCACATCTTGCACCAGTGCTGGAACTCTAACTTCTTTTTGCCGAACAACTGCAGGATTCTTTCCAGAGTGTTTTCTTTCAGGTTCATAACCTTTTGCTTTGCTTGCATGCAGGCAGCAGTCTTACTAGCCAGTAACCGAAATTTACCCCAAAAAAAACAAATTCACTGGCTCTCTCTTCTAAGTTTCTGTTTTCACAGCTAGCATTAAGCTGTTACTCAGTGTGCTGCCATCTTAGAAGTCCCACCATTTGCTTATTTATTGATCTATTTCTGAGTAAAGGAATATTAAGTAAAAATTAAAGAAAATTCTCTCTCTCAGATTGTAGACAGCAACACACTGGAAAAAGGCTCTTGAAAAGTAAGTACTTCTGGCCAAAAATCTGAACAGCTAATTAACAAAATCTGTACATAGTAGTTTAACTTCTTCAACTTCCAGTAGGATTGTGACGTACCACTACTCAGTTATACAAGTTTAAAAAGTTTTTAAACAATTTAAGTGGCAAAATGACGCAAAAGCATAATTAAGACTAATCACATGTTCAGATTTGGCTTTTATTAGACTTTCATAGTTTGATTACTGCATAAAAAATCAGACAATCAAACATGGGTTCCATAATCAAGGAAACTATGACCAACTAGTAATTAAACTGATATACAAAACGCTATTACCTTTGTTTTAGCTTCATTCATTTTGTATCATGAAAATACTTAAACTGTCTCAACATGTTCCACAACACTGTAATGTCTCTTTCTGGTTTTGTTAGGTATAAAATATCTACAAATAGAGCCAACTTTTCTTGGCTGCCATATCAATTATATCCTTGAATTTCTGAGTCCCAGATTTTCTTTGCCAGTGGTTCTAAGTATAATGCAAATAAAGGGGGAAGAGGACACTCCTGCCTGGTTCCTCTGCTCAAGCAGAAATTATCAGAGAGGACCTTCCCACCTTAATTTTCACCTCCAGTCCCTCATCTATCCTAATCAACCTTATAATTTTTTTTAGGAAATGCATATGCTTCCATTGCCCTGCGCATAAAGTCCCAGCTTTCTCTGTCAGTTGCTTTCTCTGCATCAAGACCCTCCAACAATAATGGTGTTTTCACACATTGATTCATTCTGCATCATCAGTGTTCTGTTAATGTTATCAAATGTTTGCCTCCCCTCCACAAAACCACACTGATCCATATCTGTCAATTTTGGCATTACTTTTGTCATTCATTTTTCAATTAATACACATGAACACTTAATAGTCGTGGTTTACTATTGAAATGGATGTATGAAGCTGGGTGTGATGGATCTTTACCCTCTGTAGTTGTTACAGCTATCACTGTTTTTCTTCCAGGATGTTGGTACTTCTCCTCTTAAAATACTGTTAAACAAAACTTTACATATCTTTACCAGTTTTTCCCTCCTAGATTCCAAACTTCTACAGGAATACCATCTATTCCTGGGAACTTTCCTGTAGATTGGTTACACATCACAATTTTTGTCATCTCCTCCTATCCTAACCATTTAATAATTGAACCTCATTTACCTCTAACCTTGGCATATTTAATTCTTCAGTAAACATTTCCATTTGTATCTTTTCTTGAGTCCAGTATTTCTGCTTTATACAATCTTTCATAGAGTTTCTGAAATATTTCTAATACCTCTAAAGGATCTTTTGTTGCCATCCTAGTTATAGGCTCCCTAAGTTTGGTGAGAGCTCTTTCTACTGTGTTGCCTGAGTCGTTGTGGTAAAAGTTTTTGTTCTCTACTGTTATAATCAAAAAAACAGTTGCCTAACTTGTGCACATTATCAAGGTAATCTCTTATTTCCTGCACACCATTCTGCAGTTGAGCCTTCTCTTCTGTGAAATTACCCTTATTCTGCAATACTTTCATGTCAGTCCCTCTAAATAATTCTTGTTACTTTTTAAGCTGTACCTCCCTTTCTTTTATTTCCACCCTGTTTTTAAACGCCACCTTAATTTTGTCCCACTCCCTAGCTGTATTTTCAGAAGAAATTTATATCCTCTCCAATATCTCCTGAATAATCTCCACTGCCCACTCCTTGAATTCCTCTCTTTTCAACAGATTGGTGGGAAAGTGCCAGTGTCTTGTTTTTATTTCATTACCCTATGTTTTTATTTTAGTTTAGTTTAGCATGATCTGAAATAGTTATTGGGTGCATATCAAGGCCTTCAATTAAATGCACATGTTCCTGTGAATTGTAAATTCTGTCCATCCTAGCTCAGTTTTTATATCTTGGGGAATATGTAAATTCACCCCGAATTCCTGTTACAGAATTCACATTTTTCGTGCCAACTATTTTTATAAATTTTGCCAAAGATATACCATCCTTTGTTATAATTTCCCTTCTGGGCCCCCCAGACACATCTTCACTGTTGCAAATCACATTCTTGTCCCCACCTGTAAGTAATATTCCTTGCTGAAAACTGATTTCTTGCAGAATTTAAGCTCCATTATAGCAGTTTTGGGTGGAATATAAATACATGCCACTGTAGTCTTCCCCTCTCAGAGCTGCTTAGCACTACAAATCTACCATTATCTTTTTTATCTTCTGTCCCTATTGGAGCTACTCTTGCAATTAATATAAGTACTCCTCTTTTCTTTTGCCGCAGGTATTCTGCTGAATAACCATCCTGAAAACCTTTAGTTATCAAATACACATGTTAAGTTCTTTAAGTGAGTCTCCTGTAACATAGCTATTTGCAGTCTACATTTTTTAATATAGTTCACTACTCTTTCTTTTTTGTATTTATCTGTGAGACAGTTGGCATTTTAAAGACATTAAAGCATCATTGCATTAAAAAGATATTCCCACCTTTTATATACAACACCTTTTTGTTAAATGTGTAGTTCCAGCTTTTGTGTTGCATGCACGCACTGTTTACTAATGCACAAAACTATGGACATCTTCAAATACTGAAGTTTTACCCCCCTAATAGGAACAAAAGTCCCAAACTAATAGCCACATTTACAGACTTGAGTTAACCTAAAAGAAAAGTTAAACATGCTAAGACGCATGGTACAGCATGTGCTTCTACTAAGTGCTAATTGGTTTTGTCTTTTCTTTATAGCTCTCCCAGCTGGGACCCCCCCCCCCCCCCGAGTGCTTTCACAGAACATTTTCCTCCCAGCTAGTTTCTCTTCAGTTTATTTTTTCTTCAGCCATTCACTTTCCGCCAGACTGTAACCAGTTTCTCTTTATCAGATTGTCTCCATTGAGATACGAGAGCCAGGCAGCCAGTTTCTCTATTTCCATGGAAACATGAAGACCAGCTGCAGAATTGCTAATGAGCATACGTTTGTGCTAGAAAAAAAGCCTCGTAATATTCAACATTATTTTTCATTTACTTGCTTACTCTTAAAACTTGTTACTAAATGAATATAAGGTCCTTACTCCAGTCATTTCCCCATGCAAGAATGAAGAGGAGCACATTCAATTTTCTTTTGTCATGCTGTTTAGCCAGGCTTTTTTTTTTCATTGCATTGCCTACATTTCTAAAAACTGAACAAGAAGAGAGAGAGATGGGAAAAAGAAAAAAAGAACGCCAGTGCCTGTTTACAATTCCCATTACGCTTAAAAATAACTGAGAAAAACTTTGTAGCATGCAAAGAAAACCATACACCACAAACATAGTGCTAGTAAAAAAGTTTTCTTACAGTTGACTTTCTCCCTCCTCTTCACCTCCCCAAAGCATTTTTGAACATTAATGACATGAAATAGGATATATGCTTTAGAGTCCTCAGAAGTTCAACAAATTCTAAAGTCCAATATTTCCAGATGTCTTTGTTCTGTCATATTTTACACACATAATTATTGCATTGTAATCCCACATTAAATTACTGGTTTTATAACTGCTCATTTCCATCTCTGAAATCCTGTTTCTGCTTCATTTCCATTGTACTCTCGATTCTTCTGGTCAACTGTCGTGCTCCCTTCCTTCACTCCAACATATTTTCCATTGAAACATTGGAAAAAGTTTCACAGGTACAGTCTCTCTGTGGTCTTTATTACCAGAAGAACAAGAAGCAGACTTTCATTTCACAGCTAACTTTTTATTGGACAAACTTTATTTCCTCCTTAGCATGTACTTCATCAAAAAATGATTTAGTCCATCCAGAGAAGAATACTTTGAAGACAGCTGGGTACAGGAGTTTGAATCTCACACCTGCATCTCAACATTCCCTGAATAGTGGAATAAATGTTGTTCTCTTCTGCCTGGTGTACAATGAGTAGTCATTCTCCACAAACACTCTGCTGTCTCCCACTTATAGTACTTTGTCCTTCTTCCACAGTTTTGTCAGAATCGACGACTCCTGCTGGTAGGATTGCACCTTTAATATTAAAGGTCTAGGTTGCTTTCTCATAGTCTGGTTTGGAGCATACACACAAATGTGCCCTTTCAACTAACAACTCCTGCTGTGTGGAATACCAGTCCAGTTGCTTATTTGTACTTTCATAAAATTAATGCAGTCTGTTCCTTCCAACTTCTGTGATATAGCTAAAATTTTCAGGTTTTCCTTACGTACACTGTTCTCTAATTTTATTTTTTTAAACATCTCTTCCGGAGCAGTCTCGTATTCAGCCAGCCTTTTCTTCATTTCAACATCTGGTTTTTGCAGCTTTATCACCTCTTCTGAGTATTGGTTTAACCCTTCCATTTTTTCCAGCTTTTTGTTTGTGTTGATATACTCAGTGTTTTATTTATTTTAACCGGGTCTGGGTGCAGTTGTCTTGTATCTTCCTGTAGGTTACTGGTAATTCATGTCTGGAAGTTGCACTGGTTTTTGCTGAACAGCTGCAGAACTTTCCCCAGTCAGGGTTTCTTCCTCAGTTTTTGTGGCTGATTTTATCCAGCTCCTCTGTATTTCTTTTTCCTAGCATCCAGGCATTGCACTTACTAGCTAGTAACTGAACATTACCCTTAACTCATTAACCCCGAGTACGTCCTCACGGCGCCTCTGTGCTTACATCCGAGTGCGCCATGAGAAGATATGAATTGCAAGCTGTTACCCCCGAGTGCCTTCCACAAGTGCAAGAAACTGTAGTGCAGATTTGGTGTTGAGCTTAATGTAAAACATGCTGAAATCGCAACTGAACTTGGAATTTACCTTGTATAGTTATGATTCAGCATGTTTTTGCATTAAGGTCACATTAAACTTTTAGTAGAAAATAAGCTTCAAAAGTTGATAAAGCAAGTGGTGGCAGCCAAACGGATTCCTGCAATCCAAGCCACACTTGCGTAACACCTCCACCCCCAGTCTAACAATAGTAGTGAAAGTAACTGCTGTGGTGAGTTGCAAGTTTGGGGTCTCATACTCCTCAACTGTACAGATTTTCAGAGAATGTCCAGATTTCTTTCTCTAAGAGGTTGAAAGGTATTGGTAGCAGTGGGAGCTCTCTGAGGCAGATCCTGCGATGCCAGACGGATTGCTTCTGAAGTTCTGACTCCATCCTCCTGTTCTGCCTGGGTAAAGTCGCTGTACGTTTTACTTGGACTTCATACTTGTTCTGCTTTTATTAAAATATATTTGTTTGAGGCAAGGAGGCGTACGTTTTCTTTTATTATCCATTACAGCAATTCTTGGTGTTAAAACTTCTCCTTTCTGTAGCTTCAGCTGACTTTTTGTTTTTATTATTACTACAGATCACGTAAACTATCTCCATGCTGTGTAATGTGTAATAACAATGGATCGGTTAGCATGAAAATGGCTTGCAATTTAGCTTTACAGTTTCTGCCGTATTAACTGTAGTAAGCTGTTTACTGTTTGGGAGACTTTTTTTTTTTTTTTCATGAAGAGTAGATTCTTCTAATGATGTGATTCCTTGCTTGTTTTGCAGCCCGCAGAGGTTTTTCTATAGTAACTTACCAAAAAAGAGGACAGATACAGAAACAACCTGCTCTCAGTAGGCACTGGGTTCAAAACATAGCGTGATAATCGTGAATGCGCACTGTACTATCACTGTAGTGATATTTTGTGTATTTTTTTTTATTTTGGCCAGCTCACTATGAAGGGGGGGGTGGTAGTTGCTCCGAAGCGAGGCATTCAGCACATTTCTCTCTTTAGTCCCTTGAGTTCCTTTTAAACTTTGGATTTTGATTAGGGTTCCATTTTTTAATCACCACTTTAATTAAAGAGGCACAGAAGACAGTTTATTCCTCCTTTGTCTTTCCGGAACTGCTGGGTTCTGTTGCCTGAGTTGTGTTAACCGGTAGTGAACGATAACAGTCCTTGGCTAGGATTTCAGCAACTTGAACAGATGCGGTTAACGGCAGGTGTAATCTAGTTCCTTACTTTTAAGTTATTTATAGCACTTGTGTAATTGTGTAATAGAGCACGTTAGTAAGTGAGCAGCTCATTACTTATTCATTTTGTTTCTGTATCATGGTCCTCAGTGTTTTGACATTCACCAACAACACATTATGAGGACTCTGTAAACCACATGAGAAGCCCCTAAACAGCACACATAGAAGCAGGCGTGCCCCTGTCTTGATTGGCATTTTGTTCAGGAAAAGTCTTCAATTCATGAATCATTGAGGAATAGCCCTCCAGAAATCCTGAGGTAAATGTTTTTCAAGCATGGTCTGAATGAAGGTGCCAAAACGTTAAGAGTTGGGAGACTTGTTTGGCATCCTTCTGCTTAGATGTATGAGGCAGTCAAGTGCCATTTTGCAGCCGTGGTGATCGGCTAATTTTATTTTTGTTTCGAAATTTTGAGGGCTTTAGAGTGTGCAATCTGAAGAGTGATTTACAAGTTGTAGGCCCAGAGGCAGAAATGGAGAAGTGGTTTGGACTTGTAACTATCTGGGAGTCTGGTTAGACCCTTCCATCACCTTTCAGCTTACACAAAAATCAATAAATAAAGGCAATACTCTTTTCCTGACAACCTAGGCAGTCTTAGGCATATTGACTAAGGTGGACAGGAAAGTAATAGCAAAAGAGGTCATGGTCATATACCTTTCCAGTGATACTGAATATGCCTTAACAGTAACATTAGCAAAACAGTTAAGACAACTTTAAAACAATATCCATAGCATGATCACTGGAACTTCCAAACAGTGGTATCACTAACCTCTTGACCAAGGCAAAAATGCCTCTCTATTACTGTTAGGGCCAAACTGCAAATTTGTGCATCAGTATACAAACTGATTTTTTTATGAGCAGTGCCACCTGGAAGAAAGACTTCTGACATTTAAAACCGTAGCCAGGACATTTAGATCTAGTACATATGAATCTAGTTAGTTCTATATCCTACAATACTCATTGTTATTATTATGCGTACTCAGTTCTGGGGTATAAACTATGGAATACTTTGGTTTCTTTTACATGTAATGCTGTTTTTCATTTGGTTGGTTGAGGTTTTCATGACTAACTTTTATTTAATCTCATTTATTGTAAGTTTCATTTCAAGGAGTTTTATTTATGTGGGTGCTCGTGTTTTTCTGGGGGGCTGTGTTTCTTTTTTCTCTTTGTTGTTTTGAGTGGGACTGGGTTACTGTAACTTGGTTATGCAGCTAAGACTGTTAAGGAATGGTTAATGAAGTACAGTTAGGTGTTTTGATCCATTTCTGTGAGTGTGGACTCTATCTGAAATATGGTTACTACCAGATGAGCTTTATTGCCATTTGTCTAATCCAATCATAGGTGTTTTAATTGTGCTGTTCCCCACTTATCACCTTCCTCTTTTCATTGATCCATCTGTCGGTACATAACACCTTTCCCATTTTTCCACATGGGATGGAGGGTGTCACCTCAACAGTAACAATCATCTAGAGCCAAGGTTCACACTGCCACATGGCTAACTTTGCCTCAGTTCTTCCATACCACATGCGCATGTGTACTCATGCCTGTGGCCATCCAGGCTTCTTGTGTAGGTAACTTGTTTGCATTGTTCCATTTTTGTAGGAATCCCTTTCATACTTTTTATACTCACTTGTCAGCATTATGCACAACTGCCCCTTTTCAGCATAATCCAGAAACATACTCTGATTTAGTAACTTACCCAGAGTTGTACAGTTTTCAGGTAAAGAGCTGACTGGAGGGACTGACCTAAGGAAGCCGTTAGTCTGTATTCTTTCCTACATCTTGGCAATGATGGCACTGCAGGACCCTCTAGCCCTGGCAGCTGAGTGTCTGCATTACCACAGGGCCCTCCCCGTGTGCGTGAATGCTTCCATACATGGGGCAGTGCTGACTTGTCACCAACTTGGTTGTCATGCCTCCATTTGTCCTGTACCATTTTGATACACTACTAGCTGTCCTGATGCCTCTACACCTGGATGCATAGTTCTTGCAGTGCTACAGTCTCTACTAACTTGTCATACTTGCAGTTGGTGCTTTATTCTATGCCACAGAGTTGGTCATTATCTAAGCTGGATTGCTAAACAAACCTCCAAATAGAGTAGCCTTTTGGCACAAGTTCATTCTTTGTCAATGCCATAGCTGTGCCATGTTGTTTCAACCTTAAGACATAGAAGTGGGAGGGTGGGCAGCTTCCTGTAGCTAGCGCTGTACTCAAGTTTGGCTTTACCATGAGCACCCAGTACTTTTTCCTGTCTAGTAAAGTACAGTTCCATGTCTGGAGCTGCCAGCGGTAGTGTCCTTGACCAAAGCCCTCTCTCTGCATACCTTATGGTTATAAGGCTTTGACTGCAGCTTGGTGATGCTTTGAAGAGCAATTCAAGGCCTAATTAGTGACAAGGGAAGGATTTCCAAATATGGCATTAGTGGGTGGTTTACTGGATACTGACTTCTAATGGTTGCGGCTTGGAAAGTTCAGAGTTAAAATTGCCTGGGTAATTTGTGCATCTGACCTAAGACACCCCGGGGTGGTGGTGATAATGTGGCCATCTACCCAGTTTGATGCTTTAGTTTTCAGATTTGACCTAGCAATAATGTTTGCGCAAATATACTCCCACATACAAACATTTATGTGTAACATGGCTCCCTGAATTAGTACCGGATGCCTGCTAGCTTCAGGCCCCCGGATTTGATTCAGAGAGCCTTTTTCTAACACACTGCATTGCCCGACATTGCCGAAGATAGATATGTATATATAATAATAATATATATATATATATATATATATATATATATATATATATATATACACATATGTATATGTATATATCTGTGTGTGTGTGTCAATAGAAAAGGGCTTTGCCTAAGTTTCCACCTGACTGCAAGCTAGGAGCATTCAGTCAGTCTTGAAATGACTTGGCCATCCCAAAGAAAATGTGCCAAAATCATGGACCGAAACAAATGCCAAAAAAATCATTATTGTATCCTTTGGTAAGTCATCCACCTCAAGGGAAATACCACACTGAAAATACACCCCTAAGAGTTGACCCAGTTTGTTTGAGAACGTACGTGGACAGCAATCTAACTTTGACCCACCATGTGCCATTGTTATAAGAAAGTCATTCTATACTGCACAGCTTATAAAGGAAGGTATTGTCAGAACCATATATTTTGGTCATTTTTATTGGGTTTGTCAGTCGTGTGGGATTTTGGTGGGAGGAAGGTATCGTATCTAAGTGATGGTCTTTTACTGAATTACTTGGTTTCCATTTTTCCATTTTGTGCAGTGTTTCTCAATAATGCTGCAGTGGCACATGGTTACAACTAGGAAAAGAATGACCACAAAAAAAAATGGAAACTATGAACTTGTATTCCTTTATTCTTGATGTTATTGATGGATCGCAGTGACAGAAGTTTGAGTGCCCTGATATTGGTGGATCGCAATAACACAAGTTCATGTGCCCTTTTATAGTTGTAATTTCCTGACTTGGGCAGTTTTGTTATGATTACTTCATATGGTTTGTTTCACTGGATACTGGAAAATTGTTCAAAAGTATAAATGTAAAAGAGGCTCCAACAAGTATTGCCATTTTGAATAAGGGGTACAATTTCCTTCTTCCTTGGACCTACATGTGTTACCTGCTTAAGGGTTTATCAATGGAATTCTTGCTTTTCTGGTGCTTGTGCATAGTAGGACAGACTGCAGAATGGGTCATTGGGGGAATGTCTCATTTTGGTTCTTGTGCATACTTGGAAGGGAAGCTGAAGGGGTTGGTCATTGCTCAACCAGATATTTTGGGCAATATTTCTGCCTTTTGATGTTTTGTGTTATACTCTGAGGGCTGGTTAGGGTGGGAACACGAATTACTACGTTTTGGATTAATTCATGTATGGATCAGCCACATAAGGTTGAGATTTTGTCTAGGCTTATTGCACTTTATACTCAGTAGTTGTCTGCGTGAGATAAAGTTTCTTACTTGATGACTACTACCAGCATGGAGCTATGTTTTATATTTTGGGATTTTTTTCTTGGCTTTGTCAGTAATGTGTGGAATTTAAGTGGGAGGAAGGGCTCTGTGTTATACTGTTTTACTGAATTACTCAGGTTTTCTCTGTACCAATGACGAGTCTGTGTTACATAACAGCTGCACAAGGTAATATAATTAATGCCTATTCAACAGGTTATGTGCAGCAATTAAGTCTGAGCATGCATAACTTTGCAAGAATGAAAGGTCATTATCACCTTAGCAATAAGTCACTTACAATGTAGCACTGACTCATTATCACTTCTCAGGTAAAACTCTCAGCAGCTGTCACTGTTATTCACATAAGTAGAAGTCGTTATCACTTTGATGAATGCACAAGCCAAACTGTGTTTTTTCTCTGCTTGGAGTCATTGCAAGCCACCCCCCTCAGTCTTCATCAACTACCTACCCTCTGAAACCCCTAATTTTGTTATTCCTGTATACACACACACATATATATATATATATATATATATATATATATATATATATATATATATATGTATATATGTATATATGTGTGTGTGTGGATATATATGTATGTACATAATTTCTGTTATTTAAATTGTTTTATTACATTGACATTTCTTGTTTGGCGCATGTACAAACATTAGCAGTTGATGAAATCATGTTTTCATTTCTTCCGTTTGTGCATTTTCACGAGTAGCATACCGATGCAAGTAGCCATTTTAGTAATGTGGTTCATATCTTTGAGTTATTGTAACTGAACCGCATATGATGAAATAGTGTAATGTCTCAAACAATCACTCCATAGTGCCTGTTGTGTTGCTTTGCAGCTGCCTCTGTGCCATGCAGTATTTCAGCTTTCCAGTATATGTATGAAGTTCAGGGCAGCAATTAGTGAGTTACTTCGGTCCCTCATCCCTTAGGTCCATTGCTGAATGGGCACATGTAAAGATAAAAGGCAGAGGTAAGGCAGACTGCTAACACTGAAGGAGGTCGTGAGACAATAGTGGTATCGGCAGTCTTAAGTGGGCAGTCAGAACAGCTATGGGACACTTCAGATAGCTAACATCTGGAGCCCCATGCCTGTTTTTGGCATATTAGTGGAACGATGGTCCTTACCCTGCTTTTTCTCTTTACATGTGCCCTTTCTGTGCCCCCTTGTCAGTCATTGTGTGTAATTTGGTGTTTTCACGGGTAGTAGGTATGTACCTCTGAAACGTCATCACCACTTATGCACCTAATGCAAAGAATACTGCCCCTGTGGCTAGGATGGAAGATTTGAATGGGCAAACCAGGTAATGCATATGATATACATATATATGTAGTCTTCCAATACATCTGTCAAATATCAGTAGTAATCTGTTTGCATTTTCTTTCCTCTGCAGGTTTGTCCACCTTCTGACGCTGACATGGCTTCACGACTAGGAGAACGACAAGTGAGAGTGTGGGTATGTGGCCATTCCTACATTCACTGGGCTGCCAGCCATGCCTCTGAAACTGAACATCTGTACAACTTGAGCTTCCCACATCCAATGTGAGGGTATACTGGATTGCAAGAAGAGGTATGCATTGGAGCGGACTACTGCAGTTGTTGGAAGAGAAGTGTTCCATCTTCCCTGAACCTGACATTCTTGTGCTGCACATTGGAGGGAATGTTATCAGTGAACCACTCTGAAGGCTATGGTTTCAAATCACAGAAATATTTGAAGACCTAAAGTCTTGGTGGCCACGTTGTCATTTTGTGTGGTCTGATATAATTCCTCAACAGATATGGAAAACAACAAACAGTTAATGGGCAGCTCACAAGGCCAGACGTTTACAGAATGGGTTCATGCATGGCTTGATGCAGAGGGTCTGTGGATCTACAATCTGCCATGACAGCATCACCGCGGAAGATGTTCACCTGTTCAGAAGGGATGGCGTTCACCTGAGGAGGGCATTGCATTGTTCTTGACCAACCTCCACAATGGCGTGAGGAGAGCTATGCAGGATTGCTAACATGCAGCTTGAGAAAATAATGGAAAACACCAATGACTAAGTAGGCCCAGTATAGTAAGTAAAACACTGTTATGAAATATGTTGTGTAAAATCTATTTCTGTGAGTTTGGCAATTAACTGTGGTAAGGAGCTGGTGAGGATGCTGTGATAAGAACTGTTTCAGGAGAGTGCTACTACATATAATCTAATATGTCAGTGACCATCCTGCAATACTTCTTTTTTTAGTCTGCTTTTATCAGGCATGTGTAGAGTTTAGATGACAGGAAGGGCTTACTAATACAGAAATTGATTCCTTAGGTCCATTGCTGAATGGACATGTGAAGAGAAAAGGCATAGGTAAGGCAGACTGCTGACACTGAAGGAGGTCATGAGACTGCAGTGTTATCGGCTGTCTGAGTGGGTAGCCAGCACAGCTATCGGACAGATGAGGTGGCCTTGCCTGCCACTGTCCCATGCCTGTCCTGGGTTCATTAGTGGAGTGGCGGTCCTTACCTTGCTTTTGCTCTTTACATGTACCCATTCAGTGGTATGTTGGCTACACCAAGAATGTGTATATTTACAATCATATGTGTCTACATGGTAAAACAATTGCTTCTGAATGCTTTACACATGTACGTATATCAGTTTTGTTAGGACGTATGTTATGGAAATTGATTTTTTTCATATTTTGGTAAATAACTTTGCAGGGGAGCATCTGAATGTGCTAAGTAATGCCTCATTTTGAAAACAGTATTGATAGTTCTAACATGGTAAAAGAAAGGTGCCTGTATGTTGTACTCATCTGCAGATATCAGTTTGTTTCGGACTTAGGTTATTATGATTTTTTTCATATTTTGGTAAATAACTTTTCAAGGGAGCATCTGAGTATGCCAAGTAATACCTCATTTTGAAGACAGTATTGCTGGTCCCAATATGGTAAAAGAGTTGTGCCTGTATGTTGGACACGTGCAGATATCAAAGTTTATTTTGGACTTAGGTTATGGAAATTGATTATTTTCATATTTTGGTAAATAACTTTGCAAGGGAGCATGTCAGTATGCCAAGTAATACCTCATTTTGAAGACAGTGTTACTCCTTACAACATAGTAAAAGAACTGTCTGTGCACTGTACACGTACAGATATCACAGTTTTAGTCTTGTACAATTATGAAAATTATGCATTTCCAATACTTCTCATTATTATGCCCATATCTTTGCAAGGGAGCATGGTGATCACACAAATGATGCATCATTTTGAGGCTGATATTCAGATGCACAACTTCTACTCTGATATGCAGGCTCTGTCTGTTACAGGTGATGAGATTATATGCTTTGTTTATTTATCAATTATGAGAAATAATATATTCATATTTCTGTGAATATCTCAAGAAAGGAGCATCACACTGTAATGTTAAGGTATCATCATAAAGCTGACATTCATTCTAACAAATTAAATTCAAATTGTATGGGTCTGGATGGTACATTGACCAAGATATTGTGCTTTGCTTTTCCAAAAAGGTAAAAAATATGCACAATATCAACATTCCTTGCCAAATATTTAATAATGACTTTGATATGCACAATCAGCATTTACACTGTTGGAAAGGTCAGTGTCTGCTGAACAACTTTCGCATTTACATTTTTAGTGTAGCTCTTAGTTATGAACATTTGTTTTCTGAAAATGAGCTCAGGCTGCACTGTTGTTCCTATGGTAGAATTAAGCAGACAGCTTTTTCTGAGCTGCTCCAGAGTGAACTCATTACAGCCGAGTGCTTCTCCAGGTGTCTTCTGCAGTTAACTCCCACTGCTCCTCTAGGCGTCAAATATTGATTGTTCATATTTGCATTAATATTTCCAAAACCATGTTACATACAAGGTACCAGGATATTTTGTCTTGAAGCTTATGTGATGGCAAACTCAACTGTATTGATATTTGACCTCTCTCAATGAGTATTTTCAAGAACTGTAAGGTGATAACCTCATTTTCTGAAGGCTTAAGCCATGCCCACTGGGAGTTCAAGGCATACACTCAAAAGAGCTGTACCGGAGGGAATGAACACAAGTCCACTGGCCTTCTCTGTTGAGTTTCTGTTTTTACACTGGGAGAGATAGAATTAAGCGTTACTCATTGTGCAGCCATCTTAGAAGTCCTTGGTGATTTCTGCATTGATCTTAAAGTAACCCTTTCCCCTCCCATTGGGAAGGCAGTTTTTAATCATACTTCTGGCCTGTAAGTGTTTCAGCTAAGTGGGCTCAGCAAACAGTTTCAAAAATCATTCAAGAATATTTCAGATCCATTGTCATCAACTGCTAATTACTCATATCAGCTTGTTAAGTAGGTACTGCTTTAGGTTTAGTGGAGTGGTCTTTGAAGAAAAGTGCAGTATTGTTTGCCTTAGACAATCCAGAAGAGAGCAGAGCTTCATTCTAGATGACTTTCCATCCCTTAAGTGACAGAAACATTGAGATCTGATCTTTCTCTTTCCACTGTCAGTATATTCACTGCAGTACAGACATTTTTGCAAAGAAATTCAGAATGGTAACCTAATAATTGCTTTGTCCTTTATAGTAGAAGGCTCATTTGTAGCAAATGTTAATACAAAGGATACGGGTCTACTTCTAATGACCGAAACGCCGATTCGCCGACAGTGAAATCACCGACACGAAACGACCGACAACGCAGTTGACCGACACGCTCGAATCCCGACAGACGGAAGACCGACAAGGGAAATGTGTAAGCGCGACCTGGTAAGTATGCGATAGTGAGGTATTTAGGAGTAGGGAGCGGACAGGTAAGTGTGCAATACTCAGGGATGTAGGGTTAGGGTGTGTGATAGGTGAGTGTGCGGTAGTGTCGGAGCTTGGGGTTTGGGGTGTGTAAGTGAGTTAGGGTTAGGGTGCAGGTAGGGAGAGTGTGCGTAGTGTCGGAGCTTGGGGTTTGGGGTGTGTAAGTGAGTTAGGGTTAGGGTGCAGGTAGGGAGAGTGTGCGGTAGTGTCGGAGCTTGGGGTTCGGGGTGTGTAAGTGAGTTAGGGTTAGGGTGCAGGTAGGGAGAGTGTGCGGTAGTGTCGGAGCTTGGGGTTCGGGGTGTGTAAGTGAGTTAGGGTTAGGGTGCAGGTAGGGAGAGTGTGCGGTAGTGTCGGACCTTAGGGTTAGGGTTTGGGTTAGGGCTAGTGGATATGTGTTGTAGTGTACTGTGTTGTTTACGTGTAGTGTGTCGGTGTTATGGTGTTCGGTGTTTCGCGTTGTCGGGTTTGTGTGTTGTCGGTTTTCTGGCGTCGGTGATTTCTGTGTCGGGGAATCGTTGGTTCGGTCTTTAGAAGTAGACCCAAGGATACATGGCTTCAAATCCCAATCAAATTATCTCAAAAAGAAAGGTTTGAGATGTATTTTTACTTTGTTTGATACTTTTATATGTGGATTGTCCACAGCCCTGAGAGTAAAAAAGTTTAACTCCAACATGTACACATCTTATGGGTTGCCTAATTGTGAGACACACTCAAACTCTTAGCAGCAGTTGACAGTGGTATTGGAACATTTTCACTTTCTGTGCATAGCCACATACTACAAGTATTCAAATTTAATCCCATGCCAATCAGCATCTTTCCTAGAGGCAGTTCTGGATTCGGTGTAAATGAGAATTTCCTTTCCCCAGGGCAAAGCAGAGGAGGAGGCAACTTTCATGGAGGAAATGATTACATTGTCACTGTTAATAACAAAACAGTACTTCAGGGCTGTTTTTACATGTGTGGAGAACTTATAGGGTGCTGAAAAGAGAAATGAGGCTTACAGAATCTCTGTAGTCCACAATTCCTATACTGAACTCAGTGAAGAAGGAAGGTCTTCGGTGGTGCAAACCCCACAACTTTGTCAGTAGGAGTTTCACTGTTTCCCGAAACCTATTACAGTGTCAAGCAACATGTTCCTTGGGTTATACTTGAGAACCTCACCTGAAAATTCTGGCAGTGCATGGTGACTAAAGATCCATTCACATCAGTGCAAAGGAAGTAGTAGCAGTTACAAGAGCACTGGAGGCATTTCAGGTCAATTTTCAGACAGTACCTCTTCAGATCTGTATAGGTATAAGGGACTATGATGTTGATGTGATCCTTCAGCAAGTGGGGGAGCACAGTTCTTGTAACGTTGCAAGGAAGTTGTATTAAAATAGAAATGGACAGTCCATCACTACTTGATTCCATTGGCAGTCTATCTTCTAGGAGAGAAAAATGTAACAGCAAATTCCTTCAACACATATTCCTGGTTCACACCAAAATACCTCAGTTTTCACTAACTTTTCAGTCTGTTTGTTACTTGTCTCAGTTCATGAATTCCAGCATTCTGTTTCATCTCCCAGACGCAGTCAAGCAGGATGAATTCTAATTTCCTTGGAATCAAGAATTATTGTCTGTCTTACCCTCATACTCTGATTCAGAATGTCCTTCTGAAAGAAAAATTAGATAGGGCAAGACTGGTTGTAATAATGCCAACAATAGCCAGACAATCCTTTTTTTTGCTTCTAGAATTCAATACCCATTCACCTGTTTATCTTCCATTGACAGGACATTTCTAACTGCATCAAAGCAGATGTTCTTCGTGTTTCACTGTTGCAGTCATTACATTTGGGTTATCTGCTTGCAGTAGCCCTCAGTCGGCCTGATGAACAATGTCTTGGGTCCTGCATCAGATGCTGTCCCTTTTTCCATGACATCAGGTCGTCAGGGGTATAAAACATACAGCCTATGTCATTACATCAGTTTTACTTGCCGTGCAGTGCCCAAAGCAGAAGCTGTTCGCAAGTGCCGGTCGGCCAACTCCTGAAACTTTCGTTTTCGAGCTTCAGAACCGAAGTCCCCTGTTCGGTAAACTTTTTCTTGCTCCTTACCGATGTCAGTAAAAGTTAATAATAATTGCATTACTTGTGGAAAGCAAATACCTCACAAAGATTTTAATTCATACTGTATTCCTTGCCTGGGCCCTGACCACGACGTACCTTGCTGTCGGTTTTGTGCTTTATTTAATCGGTGCACTATTCGTCGTCGGTATATTTTCGCCTCTAAATATTTCGGTTCTCCGTTTAATTATCCAGAAATGTCGTCTGTTAGCCATCCGACTACCGGGATTCTAAAAAAACGCAAAGATAAGGACAGGCCGCCTAGGTCCAAAGCTGCCGACGACACTTCTCCTAAGCCAGTCGCCAGTTCGCCGGTGCTCAGTGAGCCGCTTTCACAGCCCCTGATACCCGCTACTTCTGATTCACAGGCCTCTACTGAGACCAATTTGGAGTCCGGTATGCCGCGTGATGCTTCAACTGTGGAACCTGCGGATGTCTCTACCTTGGATGTGTCCGGAGCCGCTGTGCAGGCAACAGCTTCTGAGAGTGTATTTAGGCCTACAGACTTGCATATTAAACTGACGTTTCCTTCTTCATTTAGTCCTAAATCTCGAACTGTGCCTAAGAAACAGATGTCCAGGCCGCATGCTCGGGCCTCTAGTCCTAAAAAAACAAATAAAAATGGCTGAAGATCTTATAACTTTAATCGGGGAAAGCCTCCCCCTTCTAAGAGACCTAGGACTGAAGTTATTTATGAATGTTCTGACCAGGATTCTGATTTTTCGGATTCTTCTGATGATGTGGATTTGCCCTTATCTACTTATGAGGATTCGGATGCAGAGGACTCCCTCTGCTTCCCCTCCAGAGGATTTTTCTTTTGGTGAAACCTTACATACTCTAAGGGAGCATTTCCACTAGGAAAGCCAGGATTTTTCTGATTCAAAAAAGAGGCTTAGGGATTTCTTACTCCTGCCTCAGCATAGGCCTTTAGCTATACCTCCTGTACTAGACATTGTTGATGTCTTTTTGGAATCTAGTTTGGCCCCTGATTCTTTGCCTCCTGCTCCCAGAAAACCTGATAGATATTACAGGGTTCCTGATTCACACAAGTTTCTTTTTAAAAATCCTATTGCAGATCCAGAGACTATTTCACAGGGACCCAAGGGCATTAAGGCTTCTACTGCTAAAAATCCTACCCCTTCTGATAGAGACTCCAGGGCGCTGGATAGATGGGGTAAGAAGGTTTACACTTCTGCAGCCTTGGCCATTAGGGCTTTAAACTGCCAGTTTCATTCGTTAAAGTATCAACATGTTATTGGGTTACTTAAACAGAACATGATGTTGATTCCTGACTGTGCTGAAAACAAAGAATTACAGGATTTAATGCATTCTGCTGAACAGGTTGGTAAACATACTTTGCAATGTGGATTTGATTCATTAGAGGCCTCTTGCAGGGCTGCTGTTACTGGGTCTGTACTCAGAAGACATGCTTGGCTTAAGGAGCAATCTTTGCCTCATCATGTTAAAGCTAAACTGTTGGATGCTCCCTTAAATCGGGACCGCCTGTTTGGCAACAAAGCTGAAGAAGTTCTTAAAAAGATGGAAGATGAATCTAAATTTATGCAAACTGTTAAAGATTTTTTGCAAGTTCAGCCTCCTAGATTTAGTAGGCATTGGCCCTCTAAGAATTGGTCCTTTCCAGCCCTTTCCAGGTCTTCTCAAGCCAAACCCAGACACAGCAGAAACCCCAGATTTCAGTCCCAGGGGACACAGCAAGACTAAGCAGTGGGGGATTTCAGCACCCAAATCTGGGAGTAGTAAGATTTCCCCCTATGGAAAACTGTCTCAATGACTTGCTTTTAAAACTTCCAAGCACTTCCCAACTGAATGCTCCTTTACGTGGAAAGATTGGTCTGCAGGCCAAAAACTGGGAACTCATTACCCAGACAAATGGGTTTTAAATAGTGTCCCAAGGATACAGATTTCACTTCCACACGTTACCAACACCAAGCGGGTGGTCAGATCTACCCCCAAATCAGTGGTCTGAGGCCCAAAGTCAAGTACTCTCTCTCTCTCTCTCTCTCTCAAGCATGGGGGCTATTCAGTTGGTACCAGAAGAGGAAAAGGGACAAGGTTTCTATTAGAGACTTTTCCTGGTACCCAGAAAAAGGCAGTACATGGCATCCTATCCTGGACCTTTCTACTCTAAACACTTTTTTGGCGATTCCAAAATTCAAAATGCTGACTCTTCACCAGCTGCTTCCTATGCTAGGCAAAGATGCATGGTTGGCAGCACTAGACTTAAAAGAAGCATACCTGCACATCCTATCAGGGAGTCTTGCTTTAAAGCAGGCTACATGCACTATCAGTTCTCTGCACTGCCCTTTGGCTTGTCTACTGCACCCAGGGTATTTACAAAGTGCCTAGCTCCAGTCATTGCATTTTGCAGGCAGAGAGATATTCAAATATACCCATACCTGGACGATTGTCTAATTCAGGCAGAAAGCCAGGCCATACTTTTGAATCATTTGGCCTTTGTTCAAAGGGTGCTGACTTGTCTGGGGTACACCATGAACGAAAAGACACCACACTTGGTACCCTATCAACAAATTATATTCCTGGAAGCAAGCTTGAATACAACTTCCCAGATGGCTTTTCTCATGCCAGAGAAACTGATTCATTTGACAACCTACTTCAAACAAGTGGCCACAAAAACCCAGTTTATCTGCAAGGCAAATACTGCAAGCCTTGGGGCTCATGGCCTCCTGCATTCTTCTAAGGCAAGGCTGCATATGAGGAAACTACAATGGTATCTCAAAAGCCTATGGTGTCAACATTCACAGGATCTAGAAGCAATGATTCCTATCATACCTTGCCTACGCCAAGAGTTCCTTTGATGGGCAGAGGCCTGCCACCAAAACAGGGGACTACCTATCACACTACCCCCTGCTGCCCAAACCTTAACAGATGCATCATACTATGCATGGGGGGCTCATCTGGCAGGGAAGTGCATTCAGGGCAAATGGAACCCAAGTCAAATGCACCTGCACATAAATCAAAAGGACATGTTAGCTGTACAGAATGCTCTGACAGCCTTCAAGGACCACATTCTTCCAGGACAACTAATGGTAAAGACGGATAACACCACTGTCATGTGGTACATAAACAAGCGGGGGAGTTACACATTCTTACCCCCTCTGCAGACTAGCCATGGCATTGTGGAACACAGCCTTGAGCTACCAAGTGAATCTACAAGCTCAGTTCCTGCCAGGAAAACTAAATACACTGGCAGATGGACTAAGCAGAAACCTCATGTACTCACATGAGTGGAAACTGGAACCAAGGATTTTCAACATGTTGACAAGCAAATGGGGGAGCCCAGATATAGACCTGTTTACCTCCCTCTAGAACCATCAATTGGACAAATTTTGCACAAGGATTCCCCACAAGCTAGCTTGGAAAGTGGATGCTCTATCCTTCTGCTTGAAAAACCTATCCGTTTATGCCTTTCCTCCTCTACCTCCACTCTCCAAGGTACTACTAAAGATCAAACAGGACAAGCCAAGGACGATTTTAATTGCACCAGACTGGCCATGTCAACACTGGTACCCCCTCGTGCACAGTGCGTCACGCTTTGCTCCATGGCACCTGCCTCAGACTCCATCCCTGTTGTCTCAGCAGGAGAACCAGATTCTGCATCCTCAACTGCAAACCCTGAACCTAGCAGCCTGGCTAATTACCTAATCTCTCCTTTACCATCCCTCAGTAAATCAGTGATGGATATCATTTTAGAGGCAAGGAGGCCTAGTAATAGAAAATCTTATGCTGCAAAATGGAAAAGATTTGTGCCTGGAATCAATCCCAAGGGATGAGTGCAGCAGTGCCCAATTTACCTCAGATTTTACAGTACTTGACTGAGATGCTTCATAAGGGCTTGCCCTTTTTCCTCCATCAAAATTCATGCGTCAGCCATTTCAGCTCATTATAGCACAGAGCCTCCCCTCTTCTCTCACCCACTGCTCAAGCAGTTCCTCAGAAGGGTCAAAACTTTAAGGCCACCCAGGAGAGCTCAACCTCCAGCCTGGGACCTTAACTTTGTCTTGGAGAAATTCACTTTTCCTTCTTTCGAGTCAGCTGCTACTGCCAATTTAAAATTCCTTTCCTGGAAAATGGCTTTCCTTTTAGCAATCACTTCTGCAAGAAGGGTATCTGAATTACAGGCCCGTATGGCAGTGGAGCCTTTTATCTTTCATGCAGACAGGGTGTCCCTCATAACCAGTCCCTCCTTCATGCCCAAGGTGGTATCCAGTGTGGCTCTTAATCAGTCCATTCATTTGCCTACCTTCTTTCCTAACCCGCAGAACAAAGGTAAATGGATACTGCACTCCTTAGATGTGCATAGACAACTTAGATTCTACTTGGACAGGACTAAACCTCAAAGGAAATCTGAACAACTGCTGGTGGCATTTGCTGCAGGGACAGAGGGGAAAGCTATTTCAAAGCAACCATTTCAAAGTGGATAGGCCACTGCATTCATTTCTGCTGTAAGCACTTTGGAAAACCTATCCCACAGGGCATCAGACCCCATTCAACCAGGGCTGCAGCTACTCTATAGCCTTTCTCAGGGATGTCCCTACCAGGGACATCCTAGAAGCTGCTACCCTGGGGTTCTGTACATACTTTCACCAAGAGTTATCATTTGCCAATTTTCTCTAAACCCAGAGCTGACTTTGCCATGGCAGTCTTGCAGGGCCTTATAGCTGGTCCTAATTCTATTTAAATTCCTCCTCCCAACTTTAGCTTTGGGAATCTACCCAAATGTAATGACTACAGCAGTGAAACATGAAGAACATAGTACAGTTGTGTACACTTACCATAAATGTAGATGTTATAGTGTATTCACTGTTGCAGTCCTGGTTACCCTCCTTCCAGCCCACTTTTTTCTTTTGGCTATACCTCTACTCTCCCTTACTATGCTCAAAAAGCTTTTTGGTGTATTTGCTTTTTTGTTGGAGGTATATCCTTGTAATTATAGATTTAATTGCTTCCCATTAGGGGGGCACCTGACATCTGGGGCAAGAAAAACTGATGTAATGACATCGGCTGCATGTTTTATACACCTGATGATCTGATGTCATGGAAGAAGGGACAGCATCCGATGCAGGACCAAAGACTTTGTTAATCAGGCCGACTGAGGGCTACTGCAAGCAGATAACCCAAATGTAATGACTGCAACAGTGAATATACTCGAACATCTACATTTATGGTAAGTGTACACAACTGTACTTTTTTTTTTATCCAAGATTGAAGTAATTTTACCATTCATTTTAAATTAATGGATTTGAATTCCTAACATTTTTTCTGCATGCTTTTTCTCCTCCTGCTGCCTGCCAAATGTCAGCTGTCCTGTTTCTCAGCTGGACTATTTGAACTTCTTAGAATGAGAGTTGGCTGCAGGAGCCATCATACTGGCAGTAATCAGGGGTTTTCTTTGTAATGGTCTAACCTCTCCTTGGTGGCCACTACACCTTCCCTCTGCAAGTGCATGTTTCCACACCTACCTGCAGTGTAGGTTACTGATAAGTAGCTTGATGAGCCACACACACACATTCATAGATATACCAAGGTAATGAGTCTCCTGACCATTCATGCCTTTCCAGTAGATTGCCTTAGGCTGCACCAGATTTTTTGAGGAGGGCTGTAACAATCAGTCCTAGGGTATTGTTGTAGGTACCCATCCAGTTATTTAGTTTATGTTTAAAAGAATATAGTGAATCACATTGTTTAACATGTAAGATCATAGGAGATTACTAGGCTAACTGCACTAGAGCTGCTTTAAGCATGGCCACTCCTGCCCTGATTTTGTTAGTTATCAATGTCCGGGGACCGGAGCGGATTTAGTATATGCTTGTGTGTTGGGGCATCTACAAGCTGCTCCTTGTCCATAAAGGACACAGGCGATAAGCCAGGGGTGAATTTGTGATTTCTTATCCATTGGTCTGAATTGCGTTATAATTGACTTAGGAAAGAGCTTTGCTTCACATGAATGGGGAGTCTGTCCCAGAGATGGGGTAATCTCTGAAACCCATACCTATCCCTCCGACCTGTTTATATTACAGATGGGTTTAGATCGTTAGACTGTATAATTCTAGTGTTTGTTTTGTGAATGCTTAGCAGATCCATCAGTGCTGAATCAGAGAATGCTCTGTAGGTTAGGCATAGATTGCCCCTCAGTAGTTAGTAGGAGATTAGAGTACAGGAACAGGGCTTTGAGTCAGTTTATGGGATATATTATTTACACTTTATAGTCTGTTAATGGGGAACTTCTGTAGCCACTCCAGCTGTTGCAAATTGCCTGATCATGTACATGCCAAAGGATGCATTGTACTTGATTATTGATTTAATGATTGCTGAGTATAGTGGGAATGTGATTTAGTTCGATTTGGATGCCATGCCATTACTTATATATGTTGTGCCATGTAGAATGATTCTTTTTTTCATCACAGTGAACAAACTGTTGTCAAAGTTCAGGTTACTGTCAACCTGAGTTGCAAAAACCACCATTAGTAAGAGGCCTCTTGGTGGAGCTGGATTTCCCCACCCTAACTTTGTGTTTCCTATCCATGAGCCATTTGACTATCCCAGTGGGTGACTTAGGGATTCATGCCTACATTTGAGTTTGTCTTTAATAACCAAGTTAGATATCATGTCAAATGCCTTTACCAGATCAAGGTTAGGCAGTATGTGCCATTGTGCCCTCATCCATGGCTCTAGTGACCTGCTTGAAGTCTACCAAGTATAGTAGGCATGACCTGCCCTTGACAAAACTGAAATGGGATGGGTCCAGTGTTTGAAGATTTCTTATGTCTTTTTCAGGTCCATGGTAATTCTTTCCATGGTGTTGCATACAAGACCAGTCAGACTTGTGGATCTGTTGTTTTCCAGGTCTGTTGATGATCTCAGTTTGTGTAGAAGGATGATCATTGCAATCCTCCATTCCCTAGTGATGAAGCCTGTCTGGAAGCTGTGGTTAAATAGTGGGTCTGACAGGTCATGTTTTAAGCTGTTTAGGACGACTCCCTGAGATATTACCAGGACAAACAAATGCAGTGTTTTTAGTTTGAGAGTGCAGTAAGGACCTGTTCTTTAGTAGTAGTTGAGGGAGAAATGGTAGAGGTTTATTTCCTGGCGGGGGGTAACTACAGATGGAGTGAATTTGGAGCTAAATTTATTGACCAAAAATTTGCTATATTCTCTGGTTTGGTATAGGGAGTCCCAATTACTATTAGTTCAGCATAATTTTGGGTGTTTCCCTTAAGGTTGCATACATAACTGAAAAATGCCTTATGGTTATCCTTAGCCTGGGAGGCTATTTTTTGCCTGAAAGTTGGCACTGGTAGGCTTCATTAGTCCATTGAGTTGCCTGTTGATACTTTAGAGTTTTTTGCGTGTTGGGCATAGCCCTTCCTATTTTGGATAGGATTTTTTTCTTTTGTTTAACTTATTTATGTTGGGGATCCATCAAGAGATCTTGTTTTTGGAGTTTGGCCTAAGATTATCTCAATTTAGTACTGCTGTTTCTGTGCAGTTATTTACATGCTTGTACAAGGTTTCTGTAAATACTTCTGGACAGGACACAGTGTTCTCCAAGTTTGGGTCGGGGTGGGGGGGTTGGAGTTTAGCTATGTCATCGCTTTGTAGGAGGCAGCTAGCCTTGGAAAAGATCTTAAGGTTCTGGGGTTTACTATATTGGTGTAACTAAGGAACTTATTTGCTTGAGCTGTGATACAAAACTGGAATTGCTAGATGTAAGGCCTTGTGGAGTCCAATTATGGCGATTGCCAAAAAGCAATTACTAGAAAATGGAAATCAGAGTCTAAATCAGCTGTACTAGAAGTGGTGAATATAGCAACAGAGATGAAACAACTGGAGTTTGGATCTTTAGAAATGGGTAGGAGCAAATTACATAGGAAAAAATGGGAATTGTGGGAACAACACATTCAGAAGAGGAACAGGATTTAAAAGATGGCATGATTTGAATGAGCTGTTTAATGTTAGACTGAAAATGACTGGATTGATTATAAGTGATGTGTAATGTTTGTAAACTAAAATTGTCATTTTTTTTTCACTTGTAATGTATGATTGCCTTTGTCATACATGATAATTTAATAAAGATGTTTCTTGTTTAAAACAAAAGTTTTGGGGTTTGCTAGGAGTTTGGGTTTTATATTTATTTCAAGAGTGACAACTTTGTGATTTGATCTGGCCAGTATGGGCATTACACTGGTGGTGGGGGGTGTAGCATTCCCTCATATTTCTGAGTACCAGATTCAGGATATTTCCTCCACTATTAAGTGAGCAGACTAGCCGTTTCAGGGTGTTTGCATTAACAGAATCCAGGAATCTTTGAGCCTGCATGTTATTGGTTGTGTATGTATCCTAGTTTATGGTGGGATAGTTGAAATCACCCATGAGTATGGTGAGTCCAGTAGATTCATGTACATGGTATGGTTATCCTGGGTCATAAATGAGACCTGTAGCTAGCAAGGATGTGGTATGTGACTTTACCTAAGGTTAGTTGGACATTGAGTGGCTCAAGTGTGTTAGATTGTTTGACCAGTCTTGAGATGTGCTTACTTTTTATGTAGCTTGATACACTTCCACCTCTTGTAGTAGCTGATGTAAATGTGTGGAAGGCATTATAGCCCTGCACTGCTGGGTTGCCTTCTGTGGCTTTAAACCATGCGTCTTTAACTGCACAGATGTCAGCAGTCTCAAAGGTAAGGAATGCTTCCAGGGAGTGGAGCATTTTTTGAGATTTAGCACTGAGCAGTAACACCTTTAGTTTATCTTGTATAGAATTTACTGTCAGAATGTTTATCAGGTTGGCATTGTATAAAAAAAGGAAAAAAAAGAGGCACTTTGGGGGTGGATAATGTTTTGGTCAATATTCAAAAGTTTACTGGGGACAGTTGCAGACTATCCCTGGCAAAGCGGCATGGTTTATCTATCATGTCTTCCCAAGCTGACAAATGCCATTTTAGCATAACACCAGTAACTAAGCTGACTGCTAAAGTAAGTCATACTCTGTTTAATCCAGAGGTTGGAGAAGACTGATTTTAAAAACCTGTTCTTCCACCATGTTTTATTTATTTGTATAAATTAGGTTGCTGCTTATAGTGGAGATATTGGACTTGAGGAGAAGCAGGAGATCAAGGACAATCGGTCTCTATTGGAGTAGTAAGTGAAACAAAGATCTCACCTGAAAAGTCTATAAAACACGAATAAAGGGACAGCTTTCAACTACTGTTGGAAACTCAGAGACATTGGGCCTGTGATCTTTTTGGTTAGAAAACTCTGAGGTGTTTTTAATTGTTTACTGTATTTAGTAGATAGTAGAAACATCCCTAGAGTATAAAGAACTGTTATGGCAAATTAAACTTAATGCTACCAAACCTCCGGGTCTTAATGATTCAATAAATATTAACAGTGCTCTCAAGTTGCGTAGGGCTAAATTGTAGATAGTGACCAAACAAATTAACATATGTTACTCATAAGAAGATATAAAGAAGCACCTTACACAGTTTTAATAAATTAGAATTTATATATTTTAAAAACAGGATGTTTATTGCATCATATTATTTATGTAAGATGGATGTTTTTAATTAATTTATATTCACAAGGTTGCACAAATAAAGTAGGATCAATTAACAACTTTTAAAATCACAATATATCAATATTATAATTTTATAATCCAATATTCATTTTTATTTTTATTATGTTTATGTTTTGTGAAATAATTAAAAATAAAAAATTTTTTATAAGATTTTTTAAATATAAAATTTTAATTTAGATGCTAGTAGGACCCTGAAAATTGTTAAATTATAAAATTATAAAATTATAAAATTATATATTCATTACAAGATTATTAAACTATCATAATACCATAATAATATAAAAGGTAATAACATTATAAAAGATTCAGAAATTATATTTTTTTGCCACTGCTGCTATGTTTCATATGTTATGTTTGTATACTTCCATTTCTATGGCTTTAAGCATTGCAAATAACAATCATGCACGTTTTTTACAATGGTACACTTTAAGGAAATTACTTTAAATAACTAATTGTATAATTGATTAAGAAGTGATGTGAGTATAAAAGGAGTGCACATTGAGCATGTAATTGTCTTGATAAAGCCTGGGAGAGCCATTTTAATCTTTTTTGTGGAACAATCCATTTGTAAAAGTCATATTCATTAAAGCAGAGTTTATTATAAACTGTCCGGTTCCTGGTGATATCTCAGGTCGTGAGCTTGTGGTATTTAGTAGATATGTCCCAAAGAGGGAGTTGCACTTGATAATTAGCCTGATCACTGCTTAGTGTAAGGGAGTGATTACCTGTTTAGACTTGATAGTATTCCTTTGGCAGTTAGCTCGGCTGAATAAAGGATTTTCTGATAACCGTTGTTACATGATGGTCAAAAGAGAGGGGAGCTATCAACCCAAGTTCCTTGGTCACTGACTACATTTTCATTTTGTAGTGTTGTGCTTTCTGTACAGTATGATTAGGGGAGGGGGTTGTTTATCAGAAGGGATGGTGCTATACATTTGACCACACACACACACCAAGAGTTTACTTGGGAGAGTGCATTTTGGAGTCCTTGGGCATCATAGGGTAACTTAAAAAAAAAAAAAAAAGCTTGTGGTCCGCTGCATACTTTGTCATCCAAACATCTTGACTTTCTGTTTGGAGATCTGAAAAGTAAATGCCTAAATGAAGTCCCAGCACCAAGCCCAGAGGGACACTGCTGATACTATATGATGGTGTCTGTAACACACACTGTGTGGGTTCTGCCTTTCAGATAGTTTGCTGCCATTTTATCACATATGGGTTGAATTTTTTTTTTTTCTTTTTTTTTTTTAACAAACTGCTTTATCATACTGTTCAGTTTAGCTTGCAGTCCTCATGTATGGTACATTTTTCTTCAACTGGTAGATGGCCTGTGTATTGAAATTCTCTTATCCCTCACAACCTATTGTCACATCTTTTAAAACGTACGCTCAACCTATTACCAGGAGAGTTACATGTCCTCCAATACCAACATCAAAACATTTCTGTGTTATGGTAATAAATCTAGCTGTATATTTATTTTGTCTTGCAATGGTCCCTCAGGTTTCATACCATAATCATACCCCTCTTTTACCGGCCTCTGGTGTTTTGCCCTCCCAATTCTTTTACACTTTCTTCAGCATATCCCATAGGTCTCACTTTTTGTAATGTACTTTGTTGGGTCTGTACTTCCCCATTTTTCACTCTTCTTTAATTATTCCATTAACTAACCTCCGTATATTTGCTTCCTGTTTATTTTTAAATTTCCTAATTATCCCTTTCTTTGTCACTATCGGTAATAGAGTTGCTAATGTTTTTAACAAGCCTATATACCCACCAGAGTTCTGTACCCAACCTAAAAGGAATTTCATCTTTTCATGCCATTCCCTTCCAATTATTTTCTGCAGAAGGATTACCCCATCCCTTCTGAATTTTACCATACAGTTTCAGTCTCTGGTTTGATTTTGTTTAAGCCTACAGCATACTGCACTCACTTCTAGACATATCTTTTGTAGTCTTTCTGGAGTATAAAAATACTTGCGAAGGCACTTCCAAACAAATATTCTGAATTCCTTGATCATCTGACCACCCTAGGTGCCTTACAAATGTCTAACTGGGTCTTATCTGTAAGTTATATAAACCACAAGAAAAAAAAAAAAAACAGAAAAAAACAAATGGCAGTTAACACCAAACCAACAACCAGAAATTCAGAAAAACTGTTCAGTATATCAGAATTATAAAAAAATCATAAAATTCTCTTTTAACAGCCTTTACAGAGTATCAGATGATATTGAAAAACATTCCTTACATACAAATGTATTAATTACACACACTACATTAATAAATCAGTAATACAGTTAAAGCAACACTCTTCAGTTACACTCCATGTTTAACCCTTTTGGGGCTAGTGTATCAGACTTTAAAATATAAATTGATTTTTTTCTGAAGCAGTTTATTTTTTATATTAGTCTCATCAAATGGCCCAGTACATATGTGTTCTAAAATAGTTGCCTGAAGACCATACACATTACTATTGTGAAAAGTTTTAAAATGTGAAGCCACTAGGCTCTCCATTCCTTTATATGCCCTACATGCTCTGTCATTCGTGTAGCAAATGCCCTTTTGCTCTAACCAATATAAAATTTCCCACACAGCATTTGTGCATACAGTACCCCTACACCGCAACACCTATAATTCCCCAAAATTCATACTTGTGACCATTGACCTTGAGGAAACTCTCAACCACAAAACCTCCAACATGTGTTGTTTTATAATTGTATTATTGATTAATGTAATGAGTGTAATTAATACATTTGTACACAAGGAATGTATTTTGAATGATATTTTATACTCTCCAAAAGCTGTTAAAGCTGAGGCGCTAGAGAGTTTTTATTGTTTTGATGTAAACATTTTTTCTGAATTTCTGGTCATTGGTTTGGTGCTTAACTGCTCTTATGTGCAAGTTCTTTTACCCTCTGCTCCATCTGTTTGTGCTCATCTCCTTTTTCTCATCCATTTATCTTTAGTCAGTATTCTATGTATTCTGCTTAATATTTCTTGCCTCCTCAGCCTCTAGCCTCTAGCATGAGCTACGCTGGTTTGGTTTCTCCACTTCTCTTTTCATCCCTGCCTTGTATTTTGTCAGGGTGTTATGCATCCCTGTATATCCCAATATTTCCACTTTTTGTAGCTGAGATGAAATTACTCACAGAGCTGTCTCCATGCCAGTCTTTCACCTTCTACTTTCATCCCTTCCCAGTAGTAAAATGTTTTGTCTCTTTCCCACCATCTCTCTGCTGCTATTGTATTAATCTTGAGGGGATGTTTTTCTAATCTAGTAGTCCACACCTTAAATTGCTATGTCCAATACTCCATCTTAAACACCTCCTGCACCATGTTATAAATCCACGCCATATGATCTACCACATCATTGTTTCTCTGTTCCATCATCATCGCTTTAAATTTTGAAGTATACCCCGAGTTTTGAAGCTATGTTAATCTGAGCTGAACTACTTCAGAGTACTGCAAATGTGGCACAGAGAGCCCTCCCTGTTCTTACTGTCAGGATCTTTCTGCCATTTTACTGTACGACTGTTCTCACCCATATATAATCCATTGCTTCCCTATTTAGTCTCTTCCTAAACCTCTTCTCCGGATCATCTACAAAATTCTGAGTAATATATAATATTTGGGGTACTGTAAAGATTTTCATTGCCTGTATTCTTTGTTCAGTGTGACTTAACCAATAACTTCCATTTTCTCTGGATGTTTTGGATCTTATCCCTTATCTGCTCATGACTCCTTTGTTAGTTCATCTGAATTCCTGTTGATTCATACTCCCAAATGCTTGTACCTTATAGTGCCCCCCACAGGTGAGAAAATCCTTGTACCCAACACATGCATTGGTGCGTAATGTAAGCAAATAGCCTTAGTCTTTTTTTTTTTTTTGTTTAATTTATTACTTGAAATTTCCTTAAATTCTTTTAGAATCTTGAAAAATGTAGGTATATCTGCTTCTAGGTTATTAAAGTAAAGGACTGCATCATTAGTGAACACAGGTAATGTTTCCTTCATACCATTCTAGTGTCATTTCTTTATATCTGAATAGCAGCAGTTCCAGATAAATTGAGAATAATAGAGACATCAGGCAGCCATCCTGCACCCTCTTTTTTACCAAAAGATCAGATGTCACCACGGCATTTGTTTATTACTGCTCCAGACCTGCTATAGATTTCTTGGCAGTGGTCTGATAAATTTCACAAGAAACCCCCATATTATTCATTATTTTCAACAAATATTTCCAGTGCACCCTATGAAGCAAGTTTTCTGCACCTAGACTCCCCCCAGAAAAGAAAAAATAATTTACTCCTTTCTTTTTCAGCAGCACTAATGCATCCTGTTTTTCAATGTATTATTAAATGTCTGCCTGTTTTTCACAAATCTACATCAGTTCCATGTGATTGTCCTTGGGAGAATTCTTGCTAACCTTTCAGTCCAAATAGCCGTGAAAAGTTTATAATCATAATTTAATGTTATTTGGCTGTATATGATCCCAGATTTCATAGGTCCCATCCTCTTTCATTATCACTGATATCAGTCCCCTGCCTTAGATGCAGCACTCAATTCTTTAGTTGCAGTGGATCACTGTTGTACCCAAATAAGTGCTACCTGCTTTTGTTGTAACGATTCCTCCAAATTCTCCCTCCACATCCTCAGCTCTTCTAGTTCTGTCCTTTGTTAGTCACAGAGCTCCTTTTCTTTCTCCTATTCTCCTCCACTCTCACCTATCCCTCTTCTCCAGCTGCTGCATCTTGCATTCTGCTTCCTCTCTAAGAAACTCTAAAGTCCAAGTCTCATCTAATTGGTTTTCTTCAGCTCCCTTCTTTACCCACTCTAGTATTCTCTGTTCTTCCTCTTCACCACTCTTTTTAACAAGCCTACCTCAGACCTCCACTATCTTCCTCTAAAGGGCCCTGGTTCTGTCAGTTTCATCCTAACTAGTGTGTACTGTCACAGCACTGTTGGATGCATCTGCAGTTTCTTAACCAAATATTCATTCTCCTTAATTACGTAAACTGAGTGGAGCTTTGGTTTAGTATTATGCTGTCTGAAATGCATGTATATTTCTCTCTTCCCAGGTAGCTGTATCACATGTCCACCAATCCGTAAAGCTTCATAATGCTCTTTAGCAGTTTACCTTCCATCAGTTTTTTTTCAGTATATGCCGTCCACTCTCATCCTCCCTGTGACTAAATTGCAATCTTCTGCAATCATTCCTAACCCCCGAATGAATTGTGTTGCTTCTGTCATTATACCCAATTAAATTTTTGTTTTAGGTGGTATGTAAAATTCTCCAGAATCCCTGTCCAACTCCTGCGGTTCCCACTTACCAAAACATCCGTCCCCTACTTATCTATCACCTTTCCCTCAAAATGTATTGTCACACTCAATTTTATCAGAATTATCACCCCTTCTTCTCGCTGCTGTCACAGTGGTATAATATCCCTCTCCAAAACACTTTAATTCTTCATGTTCATTACTATTCAGGTGTGTTTCCTTGGGCATCACTATTTCTGCCTTGCTTCTTTTTGCATACTGTATCAGTGTCTTCACTTTAGTTTTTCCTATGAGACCATTTAAATTAATGGTTTTTACTCCTAACACTATACTAGTAAGGGATTTTTTATTCCTGACCTAAAACAACCCAGGATGTGACCTTTCTAATTCCCCCTTTTCTGTTTCTTCTTCTGTTGACTGACCATTATTTGTAAACTAATACTGCTATAAGCAAACCATCAACTATATACAACATTAACCCTGCTACTCTTTCATCTTCCTTTTGACAGTTGAGCATAGCTCAACACTGGTGTTTCAGCTCCCCACTTTCTGTCTACCTTTCCAGCCCACCCTCTTCAAAAGCAAAAGATCTCTCTCTCTCTCTACGCTTAGCTTTAATTGTAACCACCACACCTCCATTTCCTGTCACCTTAATAATCATTCACTTACTTTCCTTATGCTTCTGTACCACAGGGATAAACACATGTTCATATGTCTTGACATTCTAGCTAATTTCCTGATTCCCTCCTCTTTACTGGCTTCTGTTTTTAATCCTACTTAACTGCTCTCATTCATGTTGTCTCTCCTCCATTCTGCTCTTTAATATCAATTTGCCTTCCTAACATTTAGCTTTCGTATTTTTACACCCTTGTTCCCCTCCTGTCCAGTGATATACAGTAGTAGCTTTAGCACTCTGATTCTTATTACTCCCCATCTCTGTAACGCTGTATGAAACTTTATCTAATGTGATTGCACTGGATACCTTCACCATATCTTCCCCCTTGCACTTATTCACTTGTGTTCTTCCTGATATCTCTGGATGTTATGTAGTCCAGTCTCACCTACATTTTTACCTGTGGGTTCAGAGCCAAATATCGGCTTCGACTCGGCCAGACGTTTCTAAGTCAAAGTCTTCTATTGGCTGGGCTAAGCAGGTATCCCATGCTGCACTGCTCCATATCCCCAGATCTCATTTGCCCCTCGTGTAGCTCGGATGTGGTCTCGTTCTTGGCCGTGGCAAAGTTCCCTTTTTTCTTGTTATTCTGAGAAACCTGTTATAAATAAAAAGCTATTTTAATAGCTATTTCTAGTTGGTGTTGTGTTGGTATTTCTGTTGTGTGATTGTGGTCTGTGGTATCCCATTAACTGTTCTATCGGGCTAGGCCCGTTTCAGTTAGAGGACCTAGTCCTCCCCTCTTGTCCTGTCTTGTTTCGCTTCTAAAACCGTTTGAGTTAGAGGTTTTAGTGTCCGTTTCCCTTCTGTGTGCGTAGTCAGAAAACCGTTTGTTACAGGTTTTTAGCCCTAGTCCTCTCCGTGTGTGTCTCTTCTGAGGATTGTGTGTGCTGTGTTATGTAAAAAAAATTGTTTCCGCATTTAGTAGGATTTGTGTGTCTGTGTCGTTTTTCCTGTCAGACAGTGAGTTGTTCCTTGTTGTGGTTTTTGGTTTTACTGGTTTAAAAATGTCTAAAGATTCCAAGGAGCACAAACCTTCGGGTTTTAAAAAGTGCTCTAAGTGTGGTTACAAGATGTCCATCACCGATGGACATTCTGTTTGCGTTTATTGCCTGGGAGCAATCCATCTGCAGGAGTCCTGCAGCTTCTGCCATGCTTTTAGTCCCAGAGTGCTCCAAGAAAGAAAGAATAAGCTAATTCTAAAGGGACTCTTGAAACCCTCGTTCGAAGAGGCCATGGATTCTGCTTCCAGTTCCAAGTCAAAATCCTCAAAGTCAAAAAAGAGATCTCCGGCTCCTTCAGTTTCTTCGGAGCCACCGGAGAAAGTCACAAGACTTGCTTCGACCTCCTTGGCTCCACTATCCTCGGGGCCACAGGAAGTGTCTGTGTTGATGGAACCTGTGTCTGCTCCAGTTATATTGGAACCTCTTCGGAGCCGATCTCCCAGTCTTAGACCAGTGTCGCCTGAGAGGAGATCTTGGTCTCCCTCCCTTGTCCTCCAAATCCTCCAGGACCCTTTCAGATGTGGATGATGTTAGGGTGGTGCAGAGGCTCCTCCAGTCACCGGTTTTGGCAAAATTGTTTTCGGCTCCATCCCATTCGGCTCCGGAGCCCGTCCCGATACATTCTTCGATCATTCCTCCTCCGAGCAGATCTCTATCTTCGGAGCCAGAATGTTCCGCTCCATGTGATGTTCCTAGGTCGGTTCCGATGGCCTCTCCAGTCTATCAGTACCAATGTCAGCCCCGTCCACGAGGTTCGGGACACTGGATTCTTCAGTCGGGCCCGAGGGGGACACCTCGGGACACATTTCAGTTCCTAGTCTCCCGCTTGGTGCCTCGGCTTGAGGAACCCCTGACTTCTGTCATGGTCTCGGAGGCTGGCCAGTCCTCGGACTCGGGGGAGGGGGGGCTGCCTTTGAGGCCATGTGGACTGCGCTGGCCAGATTGTCAGGTTCATCATGCGGGTCAATCATTCTATCCCCTACCACTCCGGTGAGAGCCTCTGATCAACTCCTATCTGCAGACAGCGGAGCCCCAAGGCTTAGGGATGCCCCCACGAGTGGTCCCCAAGTTTCTGAGGGCCCTTCAAAGTTTTTGCCTGAGGAGCCCCCTAGAAAGAAAATGTGCAAGAGGAAGCACATAGACTCCCAGGATGAGTCTCTCACCTCAGATACTGACCTCGAGGAATCGGAGGGGTCCCCCAAGTCATCCTCTGATGATGTTTCCTTCTCCGACATCCTGGAGATATTGAAACAGAGGTGACTGGCCGTCCAAAGCCCCCTCCGAGGAGGAGTTGGTCTTCCTGAAAGCCTTTGGTGCTCAGCCCTCCGCCTCCTGGGTGTCTCCACCTTTCGACAAGCTCCTGGATTTAATTTGTCGGAGGGTGTGGGAGAACCCTGATTGTGTGGAACCCATACCCAGGAGACCCAATAAATTTCTTTCTGCTCCCCTGGGCAAGGAGTTTTTGTCCAAAGGGGAGTCCCTGTGGATGCCATGGTGGTGGCGGCGGCCACTCAGAAGGAAGTAGCGGAGACTTCTTCCTCCGTCCATCCTCCTAACAAGGAGTCTAGGACCATGGACCAGTACGGGAAGCGTACCCTCTCCTCAGCAACTTTTACCTTAAGTTCGCTGAACTACCTGTCTCATTTTACTCTGCTCCAGAGAGATCTCCTCAAGGAGTTAGGTGATACCCTTGCGGGTAACGTGCCTGAGGCGGTGGCCGAGACGGTTAACGCCCAGGTGTCTACCCTCAATTCCATCGTTAACTCCTCCATGCGGCTCATTTCATATGCAGCTGAGGGAGCAAGTAGGGCAGCAAGCTCCGGAGTCACCCTTAGAAGGCAAGCCTGGTTGCGCCTTTGTCATTTCACGTAGGCCTTAATCTTCTTTCACTGACGCCCCCTTTGATGGTGGTTCTTTGTTCGGAACCAAAGTGAAAGACACCCTCACCAGGTGCGAGCAAGAGGGATGGACCCTGTCTGCTGTAGGGGTCCGTTTTTCCCTTCCCTCTAGGCCTTACCCCAAGGCCCAGCGGGGTGGGAAGATGTGGTTCAAAACATCACAGAGGTTTTTTCCTGGTGCACAAGGTGAAGTCCCCCTCAAGAGGCAGAGGAGGGGGAAGTTATTCAGGGCGACGCCACCCTAGAGGCAGAGGGGGCCCCCGCAATTCGGGAGACCGCGATTCCTTTCACGGCTCTCCCTACCGTCGTTCCTGATGGGATGCCTGACTGTGCTTTTCCGGAGCCAGTCGGGGGTCGAATATCGTTATACCCGGAAGCCTGGCAAATCATCACCCAGGACCGATGGGTATTACGAATAATTTCCAGAGGTTATGTCATCCCCTTTTCGTCAGACTCCCCTCCAGTCAGAAAAATCCCAGACGTTCCACCCAGTCAAAGGGATCACGCAGCCTCAGAGGCTTCAAAGTTGCTAGGAAAGGGAGCCATCCAGCGTGTCCCCTCAGACCAAATCGGATTAGGGACTTACTCGAGATTCTTTTTGGTGCCGAAAAGAACAGGGGACCTGAGACCCATATTAGATCTCAGCCAACTGAACAACTGTGTACAAAAGTCCAAGTTCCATATGGTCACACTACAATCGATTCTCCCATTGCTGGGAGAAGAAGTATGGATATGCTCCATCGACTTCAAGGATGCTTACTACCATGTCAAAATGGACAGGGCATCCAGGAGTCACTTACGCTTCTGGCTGGGAGCCAGTCATTTCCAGTTTCGAGCCCTGCCTTTTGGTCTCACCACAGCCCCCAGGGTGTTCACCAAGTGTATGGCGGTGGTGGTGACAGCTCACTTAAGACGTCAAGGATTCCAAGCGTTTCCGTATCTGGACGACTGGCTCCTCACCGCCCCCACCAGGCATCTACTAATCCAAACCAGGGACGCTACCATCACTCTCTGTCAACAGTTGGGCATAACACTGAATTGGGAAAAATCTGCCTTGTTGCCCTCACAGCATGTCATTTTTATAGGCACAGAGCTAGACACCATTCATATGTGAGCCTTTCTATCATAGGAAAGAATCAGTCTTACAGCAACAGGTCCGTGCCTTGCTACCCCTGAGGAAAGGCGAAGGCAAGATGGGTTCTCCAACTCCTAGGGACTATGGCAGCCACAATTATGTTAGTCCCTCTAGCGAGATTGCACATGAGGCTCCTTCAATGGCTCCTCTTTGCTCAATGGTCTCTCCAGAGACTTCCACTTTCCCACCCTATTTTGCTCACAGACAGGTGCAAACAGGATCTCAGTTGGTGGCTTTGCACCAACAATCTGGACGGGGAAAACCCTTCATTCCACCACCCCCAGTTGCCACAGTGACCACGGACACCTCCCAGATGGGGCAGGATGGTCCAAAGCATGTGGCAAGATCACAAGATACATCTGCATATCAACGTCCTAGAGATGAAAGCGGTGCTACTTGCGTTGCAGGCACTTCAGAGCTTTCTTCCTCTTGGAACTATTGCAATATACTCGGACAATATGTCACTGGTGTGGTATCTGAACAAGCAGGGAGGAACCAGATCATACCCCCCTGTGCAGAGAGGCCATGTGAGTGTGGCATTGGGCAGTATCTTCCCAACGGTTTCTGGTGGCAACGCACATTCCTGGGAAGTCCAACGTGATAGCAGACAGGCTAAGCAGAGCTATTCTGATGCCTTACGAGTGGTCCCTGAATCGTCTAGTGTCAGAACGAATCTTCAGCAGATGGGGTTAACCTTGCTGCGACCTTTTTGCCAGCCCCCTCAATGCCAAATGCAGCAGCTACTTCACACTGATCCCCCCACAGGGGGAGTCACCCAGGGACGCTGTAGTCCACGATTGGCCCTCCGGTCTGCTTTATGCTTTCCCTCCGTTTCCCTTGCTATCAAAAGTGATTCAGAAAGCGCAATCCTTGGGAAGCAGAATGATTCTAATTGCTCCACACTGGCATCGTCAAGTCTGGTTCCCCTTTCTCCATCCCTACATTGTGGACACACCTTGGACTCTGGACCCACAACCAGACTTACTGACACACATGTCGGGACAGTTCCACCCCTCTCTAAGGACCCTCCGGTTAACAGCCTGGTTACTCCACTTCCGTCGTTAGTTAGGCTTCATCACTTTTCACCTGAGGTAGTTCATATTTTATCTTCCTCTCATAAGCCTTCTACTAGGAAGATTTATTCCAGCAAATGGAAGAGGTTTTCTATTTGGGCTCATACCCAAGGAATTGATCCTTACACAGCTCCAGGTGCTTCCGTCTTGGGGTTTTTGTCTGCTTTTCCAGCAGGGCTCAGCGTCCGCTACCATTAAAGTTCAATTGGCGGCGATTTCTAAATTTCATGTTGCTAATGAGCCTAGTCTTATGGCTCACAGACTCTGTAAGGCTTTCCTGAAGGGCACTCTGTTACTCCGTCCTCCTGTCTCAGAACCGATCATGCCCTGGGATCTAAATTTTGTTCTGCAAGCCCTTACTTCACCACCCTTTGAGCCTGCAGCTACCTGTGACTTAAAATTTGTGACCTGAAAAATTGCCTTTTTAATAGCCATCACTTCAGCTAGACACGTTTCAGAAATTCAAGCTCTTTCTATCAAACCTCCATATTTGATCTTTCATAAGGACAGGGTTTCTCTTAGGCCAAACCCTTCTTTTCTTCCTAAAGTGGTGTCCATATCTAATCCTAATCAATCTATTGAGTTGCCAGTGTTTTTTCCCCACTTTTCAAACAAGGCAGAATTTAAATTTCATCAATTGGATGTACACAGACAGTTACGTTTCTATCTGCACAGAACCAAAGATCTCCGGAAATCTGATCAGCTGTTTATCTCCTTTTCGGAAAACAGAACTGGGTCCCCAGTCTCCAAAATCACTCTATCCAGATGGATATCAAATTGCATATCTTTCATTTACTCCTCAGGGGGTAAAGACCTACCGTTTCCAGTCAAGGCTCACTCTACTTGGGCTGTTTCTACATCTACAGCCTATCAGGCCAGATTGTCTATGGATGATGTTTGTGCGGCAGCTACTTTGGCTTCTCCTCACACATTTGTTACTCATTATAAGTTGGATGGGGTTTCTAGGGGCAGGTCTTCCTTTGGTTTCACAATACTCAGGAGTATCTTCCTATGAGCCTCCCAGGATGTAGGTGCTAGGGACGCTGTTCCACGGGTAAGAATATAGGCGAGATTGGACTGCATAACATCAAGAAGTTATGTACTCACCATAACGTTCGATGTATGTAGTCCATATCACCTCACATTCTTACCCTCCCACCTTCCCCCTTCCTGGAGGATCTGGAGGTTAGGTCTGATTTTACAGATTTCCCTTCACCTTTAGCTTATTCTTTACCTGGATGTTGTTATGCATGGGGTATGAATGAGTGTTCGCAGCAAACTAGGTCTGGGGATATGGAGCAGTGCAGCATGGGATACCTGCTTAGCCCAGCCAATAGAAGACTTCGAAAAGTTTGGCCTAGAAAAGTTTGGCCGAGTCGGAGCCGATATTCGGCTCCGAACCCACGGGTAAGAATGTGAGGCAAGATGGACTACATACATCGAACGTTATGGTGAGTACATAACTTCTTGTTATCTTTTGTTTCTTTCAGCTCAGTTTATAAGAGCCATCTTTTCTCCCTCCTAACATTAGCTATTCCATGTGGTCTGTGTTACTGTTTTCACTTTGTTTCTGGGGAAATGCTGCTCTCGTTCCACCCCCAACCAATTCCCTGGTTTGAATTGCTTGTAGGCCTTCCTTTTGACTGCTTGCTTTCCTCACCCTATCCCAAAACACTTTTTCCCCTAATAAATCATTTATTCAAACCCAGCACGAGTACTCTTAGACTAAGTGCTAACCAGTATTTCAGAGTTGTATTCATTCTGCAAGGTTTTTCCATTTATATCTGAAGCATAAACTTATTAAACAGGCTTGTCTCTCTTAAAAAGTCCACTTAAAAAATAAACTCTCTTGCAACAGTAATGTTTTAGCATTCCGTCTAGTCTTGAGTTTAATAGACCACTGCATTAAGATTGTGTTCCCTGCAAGTTCCTTTTGCATTTCTTGCGGACGGGTCTATATTAAATTATCGAAGGATCACATTGTCAAGCATTTCATCAGAAATGCCATTCATCGACCCCACCCACAACCCCCACTAATTATATACCAGCTTCGAGTTTGCAATACAATGGGGAAAGGGCAAATTTCCTCATCTTACCATAATGTGACCTCAGAACGGCATGTTCAATAAAATGCCATTCGATCATCTGATCTTTCAATGAAATAGGGATCCCTTGCTGACTTTCATCAGAATATTGACCCTTCTGTTGCCAAGCGCGTGCGTACACACACAAAAAAAAAAAAAACATTGTCTCAAACTGTCTCGTCTCCTCTTCATATTTCTTTTGTCTTGCATCATTTGCCAAAAGAGCAGGAAGGGTTTAACTGGCAATCTCACTCATCCAATTTTCAGCTGTTCAAGCTTTCCTTGAACTATTGCTCCTCCCTTCTCAGTCTGGCTTCCCTGCTAACTAAAGTGCTGGTATCTCTCAAGCTGTGCCACTGCACCCTCTGGCTCCCTGAATGTCTTCTCTCCTGTTGGAAAAGTATTTTAAATATTGTAGGTGCAACAGTTTGAACTACAAATTAAGGCTTCTGCAGCTCCTGAACAAGGGCATAAAATACATTCCATCTTGGGCTTGTGCCTGCAAATGGTCCTGGTCAACAACTACTGTCTTCTGTCCCATCATCAGACCTTCCCCCTTTTTCTGTAGTTCATTGAAAAGCTTCTCTTTCATCTGGAAATTTTACACCTTTGCTGCAATAGGTCTAGGGTAGCAGCCTGATATTCCTTGAGCATTCTATCAAGAAGTCTGGTGGCATTAGTCCACTTCTCAACTGTCTTACGAAGATTTTGCAGTCATTTCCTTCACTTCCCCTCCAGCACATTATTGAACCACAGATTTTCTCTCCTCTGTCTTCCATTTCAGTAAGCTTCTGTCTCATTTCCTTAGCTGCTTCCATCTCAGTCTAACTACCTTCCTTACTACCCCAGTCTTGCTGGAGTGGACAGACAAGGTGTTTTCTACCTCTGCCAGTCTCATCAGTCTTTTTGGTATATTCATTGATTGAATAACTCATCTTTAAGGTATCTTGTTAGATTCAATTCAAATAATCATTTCTGTCATTTCAGGGGTTCTCCCTCATTCTGTGATCCAGTCAAGGTTTTTGTGGGGTCTCTCCATTTTTTCTTTACTGTCTTTCCAAATACATTTATACCCTTCTTTCCACTTCCCCTTAATTGTCAAGGCGTTGAGTTTTTTTCCAAATTATTAAATGGACAAAATAAAGTAGCTGCATTTTTCTGATCATATTGCTTCAGGAGGGAGGGCAGAAAACCATGTCTGTTCAGTTGGTCACATGACTGAGTACATTTTTTAAAGCATTTAGTTTTTTTGTATACTACCAGCATGGGAAATTAGTACTGAAGGCCTTGGCTAGGTCAAGATACACCACGTGCACTGTATGGACACCATCAACAGCCTCCATAACCCTTTGAAAGAAGTTTACCTTATTAGATAGACAGGTCCTACCCTTCACAAAGCCAAACTGTTGGGGCTTATAAGGTTGATGAGTGTATAATTACTTGGGATGGGTTGTAAGGCACCCTCAGGGAGGCATCACCACTACTGTACACTACTCATCACGGACAGAACCAGTAGCTAATCTTGGGTTAAACAGTTTGAGTATATTTGCAAGGGCATGTTTAAAACTATTAATTAAGCAACAAGTATATTCTCAGTTCCCATGGAGAAAGTATTTTTGGTCCTGGTTTGCACATTCGAGTTAATTGAGGAGTAAGAGATTTCAGTAATTCGTGGCTTTGAATAGGAGTCTTGACGTGAAGGTCTTACTGAATTTGTTTGGGGGTCAGATTAGTATGAAAAAGTTCAGAGCAATGTTGGGTGTATATATATATATATGTGTGTGTGTGTGTGTATGTATATGCATGTGTGTGTATATATATATATATATATATATTTTTTTTTCCTAACATAACTAAAGAAGGATTTATACTTTGGCTTCAGAGACCAGCCTAAGTTTGTGGGCTACCTGATAGTGTTCATTTTTCTTTTTTGTAATGCTTTTGATGTTAGCCTTAAGAGGTGTCATGTCTACTAAATAATGTAATGATTTTCTGTCTTTTGTAGTTTGACACTGGAACACTAGGGTGGTTTATTTTTGAATTTCCTGTGATATTTGGTTTTGGTAGGGAATGCTAGCTCTGCACATTTTTCTAAATTGGTGTAGAATTCCTTGGTCTTTTATGTGTCTACCACACCTGCTGTGAGGGATGTCATAGTAAAGCACAACCTGGATCCTCCCAAGATAAACATGCTTATCCTGCGATACTGGCCCGAACAGGTGCCTGAACCATTGCTGGAACTTGTGTTGCCTAAGACATTGTCAGGGCTTTATTTATACATGTGTGTCGGTGGAGTTGACTTAAGTATTTTTTTCTGAAATATAATAAATACTGCTCTGAAACACTTCCCATATATAGCTAACCTCCTTCTAACCCATATTTGTCCATCCTTTCCCCATCCCTGTCTCACCTGACATCTCTGTCTCTGTACCTCTGTTTCACGTTCAGCTGCATACTGATGTTCTTTATATAACAAACATACTAAGATCCATAACTGTAACCTCCTCTACAAACTCTGACCTACTTACTTTACTCCTAAAAATTTCATTTTTACACTAGTTAAATGAAATAACATCTGAACACATATCTATAAACATATATCTCTTTCTAGTAACTATATTCAGTTTAGGTACATACTATGTTTGACTTTTCAACTATAGGTCCTAAACTGTACGTACAGGTCTGATTTCACAGTGAAAAATACCACAATGGTGTAATATATATACATAACGTGAATATCTTCTGTATTTTATAACTGCAAAAAATGTTTAGTCATTTTCTCCTTCCATAGTGAAAAACTCAAACTAATTTCCTTTATTTATGTATTTTGTAATGTTCTCTGTACTTATCTGTAATTGTAGAGCTTTCTACCCAGGCCTCTGCTGAAAAATGGTTCAGTCCCTGTCAGTTTCCCTTTAAAGAAAGGTAAATAGAAAATAATAAACAACCTATATGTAACTAAAATACATACCAGTGGAGAAGTTGTGGACAGTAATAGAGTTGAAAGATTTTATTTGGGAGGGGAATAGGGCAAGTGTCCAAGTGGGATAAGATAATATTCCCAACAGAACAAGGAGGTTTGGGCTCTTGTACATAACACAAGCAGAAAGCTGCTGTTCAAAGTGAAAAGAGATGGTGATGATGATTGTGTGTGTGTGTGTGGTGGTGGGGTTAATTCAAGAAATAAGACTGGGATTTCGAACACAGATTCATAAGGAGAATAACAGTCGTACAGAATATTAGTTTTATAGAGAATTGGGAAATAAGGTAAAAGGAAGCGAAAGACCACCAAAAAAGAAGAAATAGACACATTTTGGAGAAGTATTTACAAAGATCCTGCAAAACATAATAAAGATGCTAAATGGATAGAAGTAAAATAAAGAGTAAGAAGTTCAAATGTATAGGATATGAAATGGAATGAAGTAATGGCCAGAGAGATTGAAAGAAAGTTAAGAAAAGCCTCTAATTGGAAAACCCCAGGCACAGATGCAGTACCTAACTTCTGGCTAAAAGTATTAACATCTTTACACGAAGATTTGACCATGAGTAAGAACTATTTATATGCACACTATGAACAGACAACAGCCTGGTTAACAGGAAAAACAATGCTCCTAAGAAAGAATGAACACGCAGGCTACCCTAAAAATTGTAGACCAGTAACTTGCCTTCCGATGACGTATAAACTATACACTGAAATTGATGCCGACATAGTTTATAGTTGTTTAGATGAAACCTCAATCATGGCAGTAGACCAAAAACAGTTAAGAGTCATATGAAACAAACTATCATTTGTTGTTAAAGTCATAGTGGAGAACTGTAAAAAGGGGAAGAACGTAAGTATGGCATGGATAGACTACAAAAAAAGCATTTGACAGTATCCCACGTTCAAGGATAAAAGAGTGCTTAAAAATGTATAAGATACAACCTACAGTGATAAACTGTCACAGTGACCATGAAACAGTGGTGAAACACTTTGCAATAAGCCATGATAAAGGACAAATTATTATTCCAGGGATAAAATCCAAAGGGGTCTAATTCCAGGGTGACTCTGTCACCACTGCTCTTTTGCCTTGCCTTTAACCTGTTAAGCTGTCTGCTCCCAGAAAGCAACAAAAAGTGTAAAGATTTCTCATCTTCTCTTTGTCGATTTAAAACTATATAGCTCATCAGATGAAATGAAAGCACAACTGCAAGTAGTCAAAACTTTTTCAGACGATATAAGATTGCCATTCAGTCTTTATAAATGTGCAAAAGCAACCTATAAATGTGCAAAAGCAACCTATAAAGCAGGAAAGCTGCAGCACCAAGAAAACATCAGTTTGGGACAAGAATGTGATATAAAAAATTTGAGCAAGAGGGAGTGTATAAATATTTGGGAATTGAAGGATCAATAATAAAATGTGAACAGATGCAAATAAAACTCAGTAAGAAATATTTTAGAAGACTTAAATTAATCATGAAAACAGCGGTGACATCTAGGAAAAAAGTTCAAGCTATAAACCAGTTTACTCTTCCTGTCCTTATAGTTTTGGAGTGACCAACTGGCCCCAAAAGGTGTTGGATAGATTAGCCAGGAAAACAGGAAGGATGCTTCATGCTCATCAAATGATTTAAAAAAAGTCAGTTCATACCAAGATTGATTCTAAATTCCCTGTTTGAATGAGGTATGGGCCTCCTTGAAGTTGATTACATGTATAGATCTGCAGTTGTGGGACTGCATGCATATCTGCTGACCTCACAAGACCCAAACATAGTGAAAGTTTTGAAACATGAGGAGAATAAATCTAAGATGACTTCCCTTCTCAGTGTAGCAGAAGCATATCGACGTCAAGCAGGAATGGAGCTCAGACTAAAAGTAGATAAAAATCAGGCAGCAACCAAATGTGCCAGAAAACAAAAAAATATAAGGTGAAGGATCAGATGAGAAGGCAAGAAGTGTGGAAAATGCTTAAAGTTGCAAGTGTAGAAAAAGTACAGTTTTGTACCTACCATAAATGTAGATGTCCGATAGGAATGCATCTGCAGTCCTTACAAATGGGTAGTCCTGTCGTCAGGCAGCCCTTCGGTCGGCCGGATTCCAAAGTCTGGGTCTGGCTTCGGCTGGTGTCGCACTTCACCCGACGTCATAGCTGCAGTTTTTCGGGTATAAAGGCATCAGCCGACGCCATCTTCCTCAGTGCTTCTTGCCCCAGATGCCAGGTGCCCTCTTTGATGGCTAAATTTGGATAAATGCCAATGTTTCCAAATAGTAGAGAGCAAACACATAAAATAAGCATGTATGTACATATATACAAACAAATACACCATAATAGACCCCCCCAGGCTAGCTGAAGGATGGCAAATACCCTAGGAGTACCACAGAGGGGAAGGTGGGTGGGTAATCCTGACTGCAGATGCATTCCTATCGGACATCTACATTTATGGTAGGTACAAAACTGTACTATGTCCTTCAAGGATGCATCTGTAGTCATTACAAATGGGTAGAATACCATAGCTAAACTAGGGGAGGAGGAAAAAAGTAGAGATTATGGTGTAGTTAGGATCCCTTGCAAAACAGCAGTGGCAAAACCTGCTCGGGATCTAGAGTATAAAGGTAAATTGTAATGCTTGGCAAATGTATGCACGGAGGTCCAAGTAGCAGCCTCTATAATGTCCTTGGTAGCCACTCCTCGTAAGAAAGCTGTGGTAGTGGCTGTAGCCCTTGTGGAGTGAGGCCTGATGTTCTCTGGAGTTTTCTTTCCATGGTAGGAGTAACAAAATCTAATGCAATTTCCTATCCATTTGGAGATTGTCTGTTTTGAAATAGGTTTTCCTTCCTTTCCTGTTGCATATGCTACCAGAAGCTGGTCAGTTTTTCTATTGGACTTGGTCCTGTCCAGGTAGTAGCGTAATTGTCTATGTACATCCAAGGTATGCAACAGTCTTTCTCCCCTGTTCTGTGGGTTGGGGAAGAATGTAGGTAGGTGGATAGCCTGATTTAAAGACACTCTGGATACCACCTTAGGCATAAATGTGGGATTTGTTCTCATGGACACTATCTTGATGGAAGATCAGGAAGGGTTGCACTGCCATTAATGCCTGTAGTTCAGAGACCCTTCTTGCTGAGGTGATTGCCAGTAGGAAAGCAGTCTTCCAGGATAAGTATTGTAATTATGCTGTTGCTGCTGGTTCGAAAGGGGGAAGTGTTAATTTTTCTAACACAAAGTTCAAGTCCCATGCTGGCAATGGTGGTTTCCTGGGAGGTTTTACATTTTTAATTCCTCTCAGAAACTGTCTGAGCAGAGGATGAGAGAAGACAGGAGGATCCAAGCTGTATTCTGCTGAAATAGCTGATGCATGTATCTTGATGGAAGAATAGGACAGGCCTGCATGGAAGAGCTCTGCCAAGTACTCCAGGATGTTGGCTAGGTTTACTAGTGCCACATCTTCTCCTTTTGCAGTACTCCAAATGAGATATCTTTTCCATTTTGCTGCATAATTCTTTCTTGTTGAAGGTCTACGAGCCTCAAGGATTATGTCTTTAACCCTTTGGGATAAATCTGGGTTAATTGCCCTTATGTAATGTTCCAGGCAGTTAGCTGCAGAGTTTTCAGGTTTGGATGCAGGATGTTGTAGTTGTTCTGTGTTAACAGCAATGGAATCAGGGGCGCAGTGTCCATATTTGTTCTTGAGACATGCTCCTCAGCAATGGGTACCAATGTTGTCTTGGCCAGTCTGGAGCTATCAGAATGATCCTTGGACGTTCCTCTTTGATCTTCAAAAGCACCTTGTGCATCAAAGGAAGTGGTGGGAATGCATAAGCTGTCAGGTTTTTCCAACTGAAAGATAGGGAGTCCACCTTCCAAGCAAGTGGGTGGTACGTCCTTGTGCAGAATTTCTTTAGCTGGTGATTGAGTGGGGATGCAAATAAGTCTATTTGTGGTAATCCCCATTCTCTTGTGATGGTTTTGAAGATGTCCGGATGCAGCATCCATTCGTAGGCATCTGTGGTAGTTCTGCTTAAAATGTCTGCCAGAATGTTTTCTTTTCCCGGTACAAAAATTGCTTGTAACTGAATGTTGTAGCTCAGAGCCACATCCCATAGGTCCAGTGCCAGCCGGCATAGAGGATATGAGTGTGTGCCTCCCTGTTTGTTGATGTACCACATAACTGTGGTGTTGTCTGTCCTTATCATCAACTGACCTTCTTGGAGAAATGGTCAGAATGACTGGATTGCCAATTTTACTGCCAGCATTTCCTTTAGATTTATGTGCAGGTGCAGCTGGTCTTGAGTCCATAAGCCTTGTATGCACTTGTCCAGCATGTGTGCCCCCCAACCGAGGTCTGAGGCATCTGTCGTGATGGTTTGGCTTGGTTGACTGTTGCAGAAGGGCAATCCTTTGTTTGATTGACAGGCCTGAGCCCACCATAGGAACTCTTGTTTCAGGCATTGGAGTATTGGAATTTTGGTTTCTAGGCTGTGCTTGTGTTGGGACCACAAATTCTTTAGGTACCACTGTAGCTTTCTCATATGTAGTCTGGCATGAGGGACCAGAATTATGCAGGATGCCATGAAGCCTAGGGCTTGCAGTACTTTTCTTGCAGTTAGATGGTTCTGCTTTGTTAATGCCAAGAAGTAGAGAGGTAGTTGCTCTTGCTTTTCTGCAGTCAGGAATGCCATTTGTTTTGATGTGTCCAGCTCTGCACCCAGAAAAGTTATTCTTTGGGATGGAGTCAGCCTTGACTTTTTTATATTGACTGTATATCCCAGGGCTTGCAGTAGGTAAATGACTCTTTGTAAGTCTTCTGTTAGTTTGCTTTTGTTGTCCGCTTGAATCAGGCAGTCGTCCAGGTAGGGATAAATTTGGATCCCCTGAAGTCTGCAATGAGCAATTACTGATGCCAGGCATTTCGTGAACACTCTGGGCGCAGTAGATAAGCCAAAGGGCAATGCTGAGAATTGATAATGCTCTGATCCTGCAAGAAATCTGAGGTATCTTCTGCAAATTGGTCGTATGGGGACGTGCAGGTATGCCTCCTTGAGATCTAGAGTTACCAGCCAAGACTCCTTGCCCAGCATGGGAAGAAGCTGCTGTAGGGTCAGCATTTTGAATTTTGGAACAATGAGGAATGTGTTTAAAGCGGACAGGTCGAGAATAGGCCTCCATTTGTTCTCTTTTCTTGGTACCAGGAAGAGTCTGGAGTAAAATCCCTTTCCTTGCTCCATAGATGGTACGTTTTCCACAGCTCTCATTCTTAATAATTGAGATATTTGCTTTAGAGCTTCTGCCCTTTGAGTAGGTGGTAGGTTTGGCATTCCTCTCTTTCTTGGTAGAGTATGGAAATGGAACCTGTAACCTTGGTCTATAGTTTTCAAAATCCATTTTTCCCTTGTGATTGTAATGCCAGTTCTTTGAAAATAAGGTTAGCTTTCTGCCTAAGGGTGCTTCCAGTTGTTCCCTGGTCGGCGGTGCCACATCCAAGTCACTGTGATTGTGGTGTTGTAGTGGTGGTGGCTGCGTCCGTGCCACGCTGGTTGTTACCTTGCCACTGGCGTCCCCTGTAGGCACCCCTGGATTGGTTTCTGCCTCTTGAACGCCTATTCCTGCCTCTCTGTGTCTTAGAGGAGTCCGGAAAGGACCAATTTTTGGAGGGCCAGTTCCTGCTAAACCTTGGAGGTTGGACCTGTAAGAAATCTTTCACTGTTTGTACAGATTTCGCCTTCTCTTCCATCTTCTTTAGTACCTGCTGTGCAGGGGAACAAAATAAATTGACCTTGTCCATGGGTGCATCCAAAAGCTTAGATTTGACATGGTCTGGTAATGCCTGCTCTTTCAACCATGCATTTCTCCGGATAACTGTGCCAGTCATGGCTGATCTAAAAGAAGCCTCCAGTGCATCATAGCCACATTTTAAAGAATGGTTACTAACCTGCTGTATGTTATGTACCATTTCCTGAACATATTTTTTATCTAGAGATTCTTCAGAGGACAGCTTTTTAGTTAACTGGTCAAGCATAAACACTTGATATTGAATCATATGGAATTGGCAGTTCAAAGCTCTAGCTGACAAAGTAGCAGAAGTGTAAACTTTTTTACCCCATCTCTCTAAGGATCTGGATTCCCTTTCAGAGGGGGGGTTTTAGCAGATGTAGTTGCTACAGCCTTAGGACCCTGGGAGATAGTCTCTGGATCTGCAAAAGGAGCCTTGTATAAATGGTGATGAGTGTCCGGGACCCTGTAGAACCTATCGGGCTTAGCAGGGGCCGGAGGTAATGAATCAGGAGCAGTGCAAGCATCATTAAATGCATCATCTACAACAGAAAGTACTGGAGGTATAGCTAAAGGCCTATGCTGTGGCAAATGTAGAAAGGTTCTAAGCCTTTTTCTGGAGTCTGAGAAATCTTGGCCCTGCCACTGAAATTGTTCCCTCATAGCATGTAAGGTTTCCCCAAAGGAAAATTCCTCAGGTGGAGAGGCTGAAGGAATGGACTCTTCAGCATCAGAGTCTTCGTAAGGGGAATAAGGAGCCTCAGGAGGGTCTGTATGTTCTGAGTCATCAGAGGAGTCATCTGTGGATACTGGTTCAGGGGGCTCTGCTCTAAGCCTCTTCTCTGGAGGTGGAGGAGAGGCCCTGTCCGGTTGAGGCTGGGAGCCACGAATTAAAGAAATGAGATCCTCAGCCAAAGAAAGCATATGGGAACTGGTGCTGGGCCTGTGAGAAGGGGGTTTAACAGGCACTGTTTTTGAAGCTTTAGCTGCTTTAGCCCTGGCAAAGGCCTTATTAGACATGGCTGCAGGAGGCCTAGCAGCTCCACATGTAGGGGTTGAAATATCCAAGGGAATAGTGTCCGATAATTCCTGAGAAACCGCAACAGAAGGTTGGATTTCAGAAGCCGATTCCACCAGGCTAGAAGAGGCCTCGGTAGAAGGCATGTTTTCGGCCGGGGGAAGAACCGCTTGCTCGGTTTCAGCCGAAACCGAGACACTCGCGGTTGGCTTAACCGCGGTTTCGGCCGAAACCGCGGACCGCGAGTGTCAGTCCTTTTCCCTGCGTTTTTTGGTAATTTGTGAAGTTGGAGGGTCCGATGGCATGATATAAGCAAATTCAGAGCCGAAAAACTGTTCTGCAAATTCTGACCGACGTCTAAGCGTCCGTCGGTTAAAAGAAGCACAGGCTAGACAAGCTGCTACGTCGTGGTCTGGGCCTAAACAAGGTAAGCAGTAAGAGTGGAAATCTTTATGAGGTATTTGTTTCCCACAAGTTAAACAGTTATTCACTTTTTCTGACATCGGCTGAGGCAAGAAAGAGTCCCCAACGGGGTACTTAGCTTTTTAGAAGTCTTCGAAGTAGTATTCGGTATGAAATCTCTGGTTCTGACCGACCGGCACTTGCGAACAGCTTCTGCTTCGGGCGCCACGCGGCAAGAAAGACTGAGGAAGATGGCGTCGGCTGATGCCTTTATACCCGAAAAACTGCAGCTATGACGTCGGGTGAAGTGCGACACCAGCCGAAGCCAGACCCAGACTTTGGAATCCGGCCGACCGAAGGGCTGCCTGACGACAGGACTACCCATTTGTAAGGACTGCAGATGCATCCTTGAAGGACATCTCCTGGAGCAACCTCGTGTTGATCAGGATCGAACATAGGAATGATTAAGGAGAGGTGAATTCAAACCAAAAGATGAAAGGTTAATAGCGGCTCTCAAGATAATGGGCTACGTACACGTTGGTTTACAAAGTCCATTGAATGTGAGAGAAACAGACAAGTGTAGGTTTTGTAAAACAGAATTGGAAACAGTTGCACATCTTGTTGCTGGTTGTGACATACTAATGGCAGGAGGACTGTTTACTGAAAGGCATAGTAAGGTGGCAAGACTGTTGCACTGGGAATTGTGCAGGCATTATAATATTGAAGTAGCTGAAAAACACTGGAAACATGAGCCACAAAGCATCATAGAAAATGAGGTCTACATCACATGGGATCACCCATTACCAACAGTTCAAAAGATAGATGTGAGAAAACCAGATGTAGTGATCCATGAAAAGAAGACAAAAGTAGCATCGATCATTGAAATCGCTACACCCAGCAACTACACTGTTTTGCGTATATAGAGAGAAAGTGTCATAAAATATCAGGATTTGCAGGCAGAAACAAGAGCAATGTGGAAGAAAGATACACAGGCAGTTCCAATAGCAGGTGGAGCAACAGGTCTTATAAAAATAATCGACAGTTGTATTTAGTTATGTTACCAGTACATGTAACTCTGTATGCATTGCAGGAAGAGTCATTACTGGGCACATTGCGGTTGCTGCGAAGAGCACTTTTGACAAAGATTGAAAAAATGATGATTTCATGAACTTTAATCATACTTTGACTTGGGAATGGGGTCCATTCCCGTCATGGTATTAGAAACCCAAAAGATTTTCAAGAAATTAAAAAGGGAGTAAACAGTATTATATTCATAATGTATATTAAGAACTAAGCCAGCACAGGAATAGAGAAAGAAGATTCTGCCAATAGAGATGATTGCAATTAGGGGTACAGAGAGTAGACGAGAAGGCTGGAATTTACTGGAGGAAGCTGGGAAGGGAACCACTGTGTTGGGAACAAATGGAGAAGGAAAGGTAATAGAATGAGAAGAGGGCAAGATGACGTTTGGATTGCAGGCTAGTGATTGTCTTCCCTATCATAGATTAGTATCAGAATTTTAACAAAGAATGGGATAGGGGAATCCTAAATGAAAGGCCCGTGCACTGGTTGAGTTTTTAACTGAGTCTTGAACAGAAGCTGCTGTTAAAGAGATACTAAGGTATATAAAATATTGCATGATAACTATTGAAATCAATCAGAAGAGGTCAGAAAAGATTGGGAAGAGATTAAATATGCAGTTCACAAAGAAACAATGGGAGGACATATGTATGGCTCCTAAGTATGTAGGATTTTTGCCTGGAAGTGTTTACATAGAATTATTTATTTTGCATTTATTGACTGGGATAGTCTGACTGGATACATGCCCATTTTCAGTGGCAGCCTGGGGAGAAAAGCTCCAAGGTGGTTACATATACAGTCATTACAATGTACTTATAGATCAGGAGTCATCAAAACCTTATACAAATATAGCACATTTTACAGTCTAGTTAAATTTATACAAATGTAACACATTTTATAGTCCAGTTAAATTTATGCAGTCTAACAATCTTCAAAATTGGCATAACAAAGATAATTTGAGTATCACTTACAGACATAGAACTAGTACACTAGTATGCATAAAGATTTAGTCAGGCTTGGAGCAGGGACATATCCACTGAGATTTGAAATACTCTTTGTGAGCTTTATTAAATTGAGATAGGGTGGTATCTAGGGTAATGTTGACAGGAAGGGCATTCCAAATTTTGCCAGCAGAAGTTGGCGAACAGGGAGTCACCAGCTGAGTTGTTGGATTTGATGGTTTGCACAAATAGTCTATTAGATAACTGGAGTGATCTGGAGTTGGAGTGGGGATAGATGATGCTTTTCAGGGCAGGTGTATTATCCAGTTGGTTAAGTGCTTTGTGAGCCACAATGAGTTGATTATACTGAATCTGCCTCGGAAGCTCTAGCCATCCGAGATAATTTAGATTTTTACAATGATGTGTTCTGTAGGGTAGACCAGTTGCAAATCTGCTATGTTATAGCAGATTGAGAGTTTAAGATCAGTTTTATTTAGGCTGTCAAGTAGAGAGGAAGTGTAGTAGAGTGTAGAGAGTAGGTGGGAGTGGGCAATGGAAGTCCTTGCATGTGGGGTAAGGAAAGACTTTGTCCTATGTAGTGAGCCCAGTTTTCTGTTAATGGTTTTGATTGTTTTGTTGACGTGCACATCAAATTTAAGATTGTTGTCTATAATAACTCCTAGCAGTTTTGTATGGACATCTGGAGAGAGTATGGTACCATTATTAGCCTTAAAGGAGAGAGAGAATGCTGTGGATCTTTGCATGGGGGTGAAAAGTAGGAGCTTTGTTTTATTAGGATTTAGTATCAGACAGCGAGCGGCAAGCCAGTTCTCTAGTAGATTGAAAGTACTTTGAGTTATTGATAGCAGCTCTGTTTGCAAGGTGCCAGTGCAGATCAACGTTGAGTTGTCTGCATATTGAATGCAGATGGCTTCAAGGATGACTTTGTGGAGGTCATTGATAAAAATGGAAAACAGAAGTGGTCCCAAGATCGACCCCTGTGGGACACCTAGAGTATTGGATAGGAGGTTTGAGAGTTTGTTCTGCCATAGAGACGGATTGTTGTCCATTGTTCAGTTAGGATTCAAACCATCAGAGTGAGTGATTGCCTAGGGACATTTTTGCCAGGATGTTGATGAGAAGATGGTGGGTTAACCATGTCAAATACATTGGACAGGTCCAAGAAAAGGGCTGAAGATCACTTGTTGTTCCTGTTGTAGTTTATAGCATTAGAGAAGGTGAGGAGCGCTGTGGTAGTACTATGATATGGCCTGAAGCCATGCTGGGAGTTAGCCAGTAGGTTTTTTTGGGTTAGAATGTACAGGATTTGTTATGGAGGCATTTTTCCAATAATTTTGCCAGAGGTGATAAGATGGCTATGGGTCTATAATTGGATAAATCCGTAGAGTTACCACCTTTATGGAGGTGTATGACCAGATATTTTCCAGCTAGAGGGGACTGAGGCTTCTGATATGGACCAATTAATTAGAATGGAAATGGGGTACGCTATGGTATCAGCAGCTTTTTGTAAATATTCAGCTGGGAGAAGGTCTGTAGCTAGGGTAGCAGGTTTTAATTTTTTGAGTAGTGAACGAATGAAGGATGTAGAGACTGGTTGGAAGCTAAAGGAGGGCTGGGAGTGCTGTCCAGTGGGTTAGAGGGGTTAAGGGGTATTTGGCTTGCAAGCTTTTGGATGGTTTCAGTAAAGAAATTATTAAAGGTGTTAGCAGCATCCATTGGTAGTTTATCAGTAGAGGCCGAGAGAAGTGGAGTGGTGGTTTGACGTGGGTGGAGTAATTTATTTATCCCTGCCCAGAATTTTTGGGGGTTATTTTGGTTCCCTTGTTGGAGATGGAGGTAGTTTATCTAATAGAATAGCTCGTTTTGTTTCATTTCTTAGTTGTCTAAATTTGGTTTCCTTTACTGGGTCTTTTGTAGCATGCCATGTTGCCCATGCCTTATTTCTGACTATGATTTTAGTTTTAGTTTCTTAAGAGAGCCACGGGGCAGCTTTTGTTTTTACCCTCATGGAACGAGCGGGAGAATTAGACTCGAGGCTGGTGAGGAATTTCATGTTAGTGGGAGACAGCTTAGTCTAGGGGCAGGTGCTTTAGGGCAGACCAGTTGCATGCTTTGAGTTCGTCCTGAAACTTACTAGGATTGAAGCTTTTATTATTTCTTATTGTTCTGTAGGTGGGCTGCTGAGAGTATAGATTTGTGCTTGCAGATAAAGGTAAGAAAGTGGTTGCTGAGGTCATCAGGGATGGCCCCCAAAGAATACATTTAGGGGTGGCTATTGATAGTATCCAGTCCAGTATAACTATCTTTTTGGTTAAGTTTTCCTATACTGGTGGGGGTGGATATAACCTGTGTGAATCCATACACATTTACATGGGTGGTAGGAGACTGAGAGAAACAAGTCTTCCAATCTAAGTTAAGGTCTCCTAGTACAATGGTTTCTTGTGGATAGTTACTAGCTAACCATTGCAGGATGTCTTCTAGGGAGTTATTCCCTGGTGGAATATACACACAAACTATATTTATGCTTTTATTTTTGTTAATTTGGAGCTTGGCAGCAATTATTTCTACCTTGTTGACCTGGGATGGTTGACTGGGATCTAATGTAACATTTAGTGTAGATTTGAAGAGTACAGCTACCCCCCTCCCTTCCTGGTAGAGCGATCAAGTCTAAGTATATTATACCCAGGAGGTGTAGGATTTCAATATCTGAGGTTGATGGTTTCAGCCAGGTTTCAGTTAGGCATAGAATATCAGGGGAATTGACTTGTAGGAGGACATGCAGATTGTGTACTTTATTTATGCTTCGTATGTTTAGTTGGCATAGGAGAGAGTTGGGGGCCTTATTAATAGTGATTCATCTGGGGTAAGTTGTGATGGAAGTTGCCTTATCTAAGGTGGCAGGGCCAGGGTTTGGCTGAACATCTCCATCCATTGCCAGATTATTGCGTATAATTACTATAACTTTCAGGATTTTGCTTATACATTTTTGATAGTATTTAGATTTTGAGCTGATGTATCTGGGTCTAATTGGCTGATAGTGTTTTGTTGTTAAGGAGTTGGTAGTAGTTGTAACTAGTGGGTAGCCTGTAATATTCGAAACATCTGGGCTAGTTTGAGATTTTGGGTGATAAAATGCTACTGATTTTCATAAATGGAGAGGAAATATGGAAATAGCATGAGGGATAGCAGATAGAATAATGACATTACTGTATATGGTAATATGGTTAGAGGCTGTCTTGGTGTTATAGGCTTAGGGCCCTCAGGATATTGAGGTTGGATATTTACTACAGGGGGTGGGGTGGGGCTGGAGTAGTATACACAGTGCAGTACTGATTGGTCGGGATAAGAAAAAAGGAGGGGTGGTAGTGGATGAGTTAGGCTGAGTAGAGGATTATTGATTTGTTCAGCTGGAGGGGGTGGTATAGAGGCTATAAAGCTAGACAGTGGGGGCGGGTGGAAATTGGGGGCAGGGAGGGGTGAGTAGCGATACTTTTATACCCCAAAGAGACTTCAAAGAATTTTCATCACTTAGATGGCAAATGTTGGAGGTGTGATGGGGAAGAAAGGGGTAACTGGGAAGATATATTTTGGGAGTTTAATGTGTTGTAAGAATTCCCTACAGAGTACTCTGTCAGAAATACTGGGTGTGCAAGAGTATTACTAAGGAAATTATTTTTTGGGATACAGAATCTGACTTGCCCAGATGCAGTAAGACCTTGTTAAGTTTAATTCTATTCTCGTGTCTGCCTAAAAAGCAGTTACTAGAAAATGGAAATTAAAATCTAAACCAGCTATACAATCTTGAGTGCAGAAAAATGTTTTTGAGGAAGGAGGTTTAAAAAAATCAAATTGAATAATTTATGTAATGCTGCTTAGATTAAACATCCTATGTATTGTTTTATATCCTGTAACATTTATGTTTGAACCTGTTAATGTGGAGTTATTACTTTTATGTAAATGTAAGTTTGCCTGTGTCACAAGTGATAAAGTTTAAAAAAGGATACATACCAATACAAAAAATCATGCATTCAGAAATGGAAATCGTTTTCTGATTGTTCAGAAACACTGGGCTTGTATCATTTAATTCCACAGTTTCAAGACTGATGACTGTTTCAGTTGTCTGTCTGAAGTTAGTAAGAAGTTTACTCACAGGAGTTTTGCATTTAAGACCCCCTGCTTCTCCCAAGGTTTCAAAGGAGTTTTGTATTTAAGACCACTCCCTCCCCGAGCAGACAGATAATTTTTTTTTGGACTTTTCATCTTGAAAGAGTTAACTTTACCTTTGAATTGGTAGATTTAGTGAAAGTATCTTTTATGGGAATCAGTGACAGTTACTTCATGAATCTCTTTGCCTTCAGGTTCTAATGTGTAAACATTTGTAAGCAATATTTCATAAGTGTCTGCTCAAACTAATTCATCCTTTATATCAAAAGTGGTGTCTGCTGTTTCCTTGAACAGGTTATTTCTAATTGGCGGAAAGCTGAAGAAAAATGTCTAGACAGTGTAGATGTTAACAGAGCATGGTGGTGATGTAATACTATTTGCTACTTCAGAAAAAGCTGATCAACATTTTGTCTTCCCCCATTAAGGAATAGATGGGCTTGCTTGTCATTAAGGAAATGTGATCAAAGTGGTTGGCCCTTAGTATTACCTTTTGTTTTGATAATTGGAGAAAAACACATCATGACTGTGTTCAAAATTATTCTACAAAAATGTAGCAATATGTACAGCATATTTTAGGAATATTTCTACTGAATACATATTAGAGCAATATTTTGGAGTACTCTCCATCCTTTTACTAAACACTCAACACAAGAAACTCAGTTTAGGGGTTGGACAGATTTGATGTCATTGTGCCATCAGGGATTCTATGACTGTCCACTACTAAGGAGTTACTAGTTTACTTTGTGGGAGTCTACCTAAATGTTATGGATCACCATTTCTGTCACGTTCCATAAAGTAAGGTAGTATAAGATGTATGAAGTAGCTGCCATAAATTTAGGTCTCCAAAGACACTAACTGTGAAGTTACCATTCCTCCATCCCTCTTTGTTCTCTGGATAACCTGTTACTTCTTTCTTACCATAGATGATACATTAATAATATATCTAGTTAGAATATGGCTCACAAAATTTCTTGCCTTATTTAACCATTAAGTTCATGCTAGCACTTCTTATATGGAACTCCACAACAATGGACGAGTTAGTACCTTTAGCAACATGACTAGCGCTGGCCGTCAGAGGGTCACAGGACAGTCAACGAAACAACAGATGGACTGGGGTAGCTTCACGGGTAAATAAACCCAAATATGATTATTACAATACCCTGTTAGATTGGTCATCTTCTAAGAGTACCTCTGGCAAACTACACATTTTCAGGCAAGCTGTTTGTAGACCTAGTCTGTGAGCATTGAAGGTACAATAGAGGATGTGCCTGCACTGAAATAATACCTGTTAACCTTTACTGTAAGAGTAGTGAAACAAGAAACTGGGTTTTCTAAAAGCCTCTTATTGGCTGCAGAAAATGTGATGGGAAGGGGACTTTTACCCCATCTTGGACCTCAGTCACTTTTGGCAAGCACATGAACTGTACCACATTTCTAATTATGATATTCCAGTCAGTGATTCCTGTGTTGCCTGAGAAGGTTTGAGTGGTGTCACTGGATTGATGGGTAACTGATGACGCATCTGTGTTTTGGGAGGAGATTACTTTCCTTCACTCTATGCCAGTATCACCAAAAAGTGATATACAAATCCTTAGTGTGCCTCCCAGTAGTTCATTATTTTTGTAAGTGAGCTCATTTTAGTCACGTATCCCATAACTGCACTAAATTGTAGTAACTTTCCTCTGTAGGTTGACTGATTTGTCAAATCTGGTTGACATCTGTAACTTGGATTCTGGGATAGATGCACTTGCTTCTAACTTTTGCCTGAAAAGTTTGTGCATCACTGCAGACTGATCTCGGTAATATTATTGTCTTGGGACTTCCTAGATGGCTTTGCACTGAGCAGTAATTTGATTAGATCTCTTCCAGTGTGAAAACTACAGTTATGGGGGGAAAGCACTAAATCAACCAAATTGGGATACAATTCAATTTCTGTCTTATAATTGCATTACTTGGATATATGTAAAGAATGAAATTGGAGAAAGTGATAAAGTAAATCAGAAAAATTAGAAGACAGAACACTAGCTGGGAAGAATCAAGGCTGCTGTTCAACAAAAAGCAGTTCAAGTTTCATCTTTGGTACAAGAGATGACTTCCAGTAGTTTAGAGGGAAAAATTCAGATGCCCTTGAGGGCTGTATAAAATAATGAAACAATGAAGCAGTATATAGAGTCATATAACAAAAGGCTGGAGAAATGAAACTTTTAATTAGCTTTTCAGATGAGCTGGTAAAACTGCAAAAATCAGAAGCCAAAATGAAGAAAAGTCTAGCTGTGCATGAGGCTTCTAATGAAGAGCTGTTTCAAAAAATAGAATTAAAAGACAAGAGTGCTCAGAGAAGACCTTCAGTTTTCTACTGTACCAGAAAAACTGAAAGGAACAGACTGTATTAATTTATGAAAGTACACATAAGCAAGTGGACTGATGCTCCACTGCAGGATTTGTTAATGGAAAGGGCACATTGTGTGTGCACTCCAGATCTGGCCATGAGACAGCAGAAAAGACCTGTATCAATAAAGATGCAATCAGACCAGCAGAAAGAGTTGCTCCTGGCAAAATTATAGCAGAAGGTAAAAGTATTAAAAATTGGGCACGGCAGGCAGAGTGTTTGTGGAAAATGATTATTCAGTGCAAAGCCAGGCAGAAGAGAAGCAAGTTTATCCCAGCAGTCAGGGAATGCAGAGAGGGGAATGTGAGATTCAGGCACTGGCTGTCTTAAGAATGTTTTTCCTTGATCATCGCCATTTTTGGATGCAGAACAGGTTACAGTGAAAATAAAACAAAGTTTACCCATAAAGGGAGAGTCATCAAGCAGAAGAGAAGTCTGCTCATTTTTCTGACAATAACAGTGCCCATAGAGAAACTTTGCGAGTGAAACCTTTTCCATTGTTCCAAAGGAAAATATTTGAGTGACAGAAAAAACACAGATGTCTAGAAGAATGAGAAGAACTTTAGATTTGAATCAGAGACTGTTTGGAAATTGAGATAACCAGGAAGACTAGAAACATTATGAAATTAGTGAATAAATGGGAGACTTGAAAACAGCAACATCATACATATATAATTAGACATGAAATGTTTTTTACAAGTAGTAGTGGCTGTGAAAGATGAATTTTGTTGACTGTTAAACTGGTAGAAAAATGTAAAGCATATATCCATTTTTATTAATGTTTAGAAGGACACTGAAGGGACTGAAGAAACAGTAAAGTAGTTTCTTTTCTTTATATAAAATGTCATGATATAAATCTTGGTATATTGTATTATATTTTAAAGCAGTTTTGTATTGAGCAAAGCCAGGGATATTTTAAAAGTGAGGTTGGGGAGTCTTAGTGACTGCTATATAGCCTAACGATATAAAAGCAAGAAATTATTTTTTTCTTCATTGTAACATATCCAAGTTTTACATTGTCATAAGGAAAAAAAAGGCTGGAAGGAAGCAACTTAGTTAACGCAATATTGTGCTCTTGGGCTACTGAGTGAGAAGACTTTTGCCTGGCCTACAGAGTAATCCAAGACCCAAACCTAATGAACTTGCTGCATATCCATAAATCAAACAGGGCTAGGGCTACCTGTTCCAGGGACCTAAATATGGCCTGTAGCTTAAATAGGACATGCTGGAGGGACAGATTTATCTCCTAGTGACTGTTGCATCTTTGAAACAGGCTACCAGTTTGTGAAACCGATCACTTCTATGAGACTGTTCGAGGAACCTAGATGAGTGGATGGGGGCCCACAACCCTCCTGGTCATGGGATTCCTCACTAAATGCAGTCTTTGGTATTAACTAACATTTCTGTGGTATTACATTGGGAAGAAACAGCTAGGCTTAAAATGACCTTTGGGTTGATGGCCTAGTATACATACCACCCTAACAGGCTGCTAAGGTCCAAAAACACACTGATGCCGAAAGTTGAAAAACCTAACCTTGCAGCTGGTCAAATGATGTACTCTTTTACTGGTTTTGGGAGGGTGGCCTAATGGTTAAGGTGTTTGCCTTACAACCGCAAGGTACTGGGTTTGAGTCTCACAAGGGATAATTGGCTAGGCTTAAAATGTCTCGCAAGGGCAGTTAGCCTAGTACTAATCTGTGAACCTAATCTATGAACTGTCTCAAAATTATGGAATGCCCTCCCACCTTCTATCAGAACAATCAGTAATCCTGCTCTCTTTTAAGAAGTCTCTCAGATCACACCTCTCTTCTCTCTGCCAATGTACTTGTGCCAAAATATTTCCTACTAACACCCGATCCACTACTATATCCCTGTACAATATCACTACTTACGCGATCACTCTGATTTGCTGAATTCAACTGCTTATGCCTACAGAACACCAACAAGTAACAATCAAAACTGCTACCCTAGCTGACTAACTCCATCCTCAATGATCAAATTGTACACAATGTTGGTGTAATGTTTTTAAATAACTTGTACCATTTTGTTTAATATTTATTTTCCTGCATTGAGACTGTAAATACACTGTATATTGTGCTTTTTCTTGTATGTACTATTAATGTTATGTGGAGCTTTTCTCCCCGGGCCTGTACCAAAACTGGGCTCACCTAGGCCCGGTAGACTTTCCTGGTTAACAAATGCAGTAAATAATGGGTAAATATTCTATGTCCTCTATTTTTACAGTGGAGAATGTCTAATGTCATTGGTTTAAGCTATAGGATTGAAAAATAAGATAAAGTAATGAAAGGTATGGAAAATGGTAGTCTGAGACAAAAACTCTAGATGTGGAAGCCATTAACCATGACAAGTCTAAAGTATGGTCTGAGTGAAGTTTACAAGGATTCTTTCACTCATCTGCATAGTTGCTTGGATGTTTGTCTCGTTACAAACAGCTTTTACTTGGAGATGAGCTGTCAGCAGGTGCATGCAATTAATCATAAGATCTCTGAAAGTATGTGTGTATAAGTAAAAATACCCTAACAGTAGAGGTTTGATCACTGCTGCATTAGACTTAGCCATATGGGGTGTATCCTGACAAGAATATACACATGGTCAGCTTCCGAAGCCTGGGGAAACCTTTAGTTCTCCTAAACTGTCAGGCAGTTTGAGCTGAGCTGACTAAGACACATTTAAGTGTAAAGCCCTTCAGAGCTTCCCTGCCAACAGAGAGATGGAGGCTGAGCCCTGAAAGGGCAAAGCTAGGGGCAACAAAAAATAAATGCCCACATCCTGCCATAAAAAGCACACCAAAATACAAGGAGCTTGGAGGGAGGGAGTGGTTACTGTAGCAGTACTCATTCTAATATCTACTGTTAAGGAAAGTTTACTTACACAACTATACTATGTTTATCATATTGATCACTGCTGCAGTAGCCATAGTTATTTGGTTAATTACCTTAGATAACTACATTTGGGAGGTGGAAGGAGAGGAGTCCAGGAACCCCTGGAGAATGGTCCTAGCAAAGCCTGATTGGGACAGAGAAGGAATAAAGCTTATAGTACTTTGTAAGTGTATGTATGGAGGACCAAGTAGCAACTCCTAGAATACTTGTAGAATCCAACTCTTTCCATAATGTAATAGATGAAGTCAAAGCCTTGATAGAGTAGTATTCTCCCTGACTGGAATAGTTTTGTTACGGTGAGTGTAGCAAAAGGAAAACAGTCTGCTTTGACACAGGTCATCTCTGCTTCTTCTCACCTTAACTAGAAGTGAACAGTTCCAAACAACTGAATGCTTTAGTTCTGTCAAGATACTACCCAAGTTGTCTGTGAGCATCCAAGGTATGGAACATCTTTTCTCCCTCATTTTTACATTAGAAAAGAAAACTGAGGAAATGGATAGTTGGTCTCAGGTGTCGGTCTTTAGTTTAAAAAAAAAATATATTATTCCCGTTTCCTCTCTCGCTCTCTCCCTCTACTTTAGAGTGTGTGTGTGCATGCTTGTGGGTTCTCTTCCACTTCAATGGCTGAGACACCCATACCAGGGTTCAAAAAGAGCACAGAGTGTAGCCATAAGCTTTCACCCCCTGATGGCCATGCCCTGTGTGTAGTCTGCTTAGGGGTCCCGCACCTGAATTCCTCCTGCTCAATCTGTGCTGGGGTTCATTCCCCAGTGCATTGATAAACAGGAGGAATAAACTGATCCTTAAGGGCCTCCTTCCTCCTCTTACTGTAGATGCCCAAGCTTCTGCTGCTGCTTCCTCCACCCTGGCATCTGGGACTCAGCCTCCTGCCAAGAGGACCGGGGACAGAGAGAAGTGCAAATACTGGGATTGGGATAGGCCAAGAAGAAGTGGCCCCAACCACTCTTCCTCAGCCAAGCCACCGGTGAAATATCACCAGGCTCCTAGCTCGGGCGGCCCTGGCTCCATTCACCTTGCTTCTCCCTGGAGCCGGAGGTGTCTCGGGGATGTTTCCCTGTGTCAGATTTCTGCCACCGCCTGTCTAGGCCGGTGTCAGTAGCCCTCATCCACCAAGTCCACCTGCAGCCTCTCCAAAGCCAAAGTGGACAGGATGATGTGGAGATTCATCCACACTCAGATTCAGATGGGAGTCTTGCCTGCCCCCTCCCCCTCCGGGACTGGGGGCATGCAGTCTGCCTTTATCCTGATCACACCCCTGGCTTTGGAGTATTTGGGTCTGAAGCCTCTAGGTGATGAGGGGTCAACGACGATGGTACCAGATACCTCAACACCAGCCACTGTCCTCAGCGGGTTGGCTCAGATGAGCTCGGAGCTGTCCGTCTCTCAGAGCCAGATCTGAGGGGGTGGTGTCAGCTCAGAGTTTTTCTGAACCTGGCCTTCCACTCGTAGTCTCGGAAGCTGGAGGTTTGCCTTCGGCTCCCCCATTGACTCCAGAGGATTACAGACCCGGTCACGGTCCCAGCTCCAGGGTTTGTTCTCCTGTCTTCGTGATGGAGAGGGTCCTCTTGGTTCCATTGAGACCCTTGACGCTGTCATCCTCAGAGTCTTTCCTGGCTCCCTCTGTGTCTGGCCCAGATTCCACCATTCTGCCCGCTCAGGGACAGGCTGCTGCCTCTTCATCCCAGGGAGATCCCGCCGCACGGGAGCAGTCTGAAGTTTGCGCCCCCCCCCCCATGAGGAGATTCCTTGAAAACATGTGTGTAAAAGGAGACACTTAAATTCCCCACCAGACTTTCTCACTGAGAACACCGTCTTGGGGGATGGGGAAGGTTCCTCCCAGTCACCCCCAGATGCTCTCTCTCTCGGAAACATCATTGAGATCCTTCGCCAGCATGGGGGGTGGTCTGCCTAAAAACCCAACCCTGACTAGTCGGTGATGTTTTTCGTGTTTCACTGTTGCAGTCATTACATTTGGGTAATCTGCTGGCAGGTTGCCCTTAGTCGGCCTGATTAACAAAGTCTTGGGTCCTGCGTTGGTTGCTGTCCCTTCTTCCATGAAGTCAGGTCATCAGGGGAATAAAACATGCGGCTAACGCCATTACATCAGTCTTTCTTTCTGTGCGGTGCCCGAAGCAGAAGCAGTTCACAAGTGCCGGTCGGCCGGCTCCTGAAATTTTCGTTTTCTAGTTTCAGAGCCAAAGTCTTCAACTTAAAGCTAAGTACCCTGCTGGGGAAACTTTTTCTTGCTCCTTACCGATGTCAGTAAAAGTTAATAATTGCATTACTTGTGGAAAGTAAGTACCTCAAAGATTTTCATTTGTACTGTATTCTTTGCCTAGGCCCTGACCACAACGTACCTTGCTGTGAGTTTTGTGCTTTATTTAATCAGCGCACTATCCGTCGTCTGTACACTTTTTCCTCTAAATATTTCGGTTCTTGGTTTAATTATCCAGAAATGTCGGTTAGCCATCCGACTACTAGGATTCCGAAAAAAACGCAAGGATAAAGACAGAGACAAGCCGCCGAGGTCCAAAGCTGTCAACACTTCTCCTAAGCCAGTCGCCAGTTCTCAGTGAGGCACTTTTGCAGCCCCTGATACTCGCTACTTCTGATTTGCAGGCCTCTACTGAGACCCATTCGGAATCCGGTGTGTCGCGGGATGCTTCACCTGTGGAACCCGCGGATGTCTCTACCTTGGATGGGTACGGAGCCGTTGTTCAGGCACCGGCTTCTGAGGGTATATTCAGGCCTACAGACTTGCATATTAAATAGACACCGCCTTCATTACTAAGGCCTAAATCTCGATCTATGTCTAAAGAAAACTATGCCCAGGCCACATGTTCAGGCCCCTATGCCTAAAAAACAAATTATCAAAATGGCTGAAGATCTAATTACTCTAATCAGGGTCAGGCAACCCCCCCCACCCCCCAAGAGGCCTAGGGCTGAGCTTCATTATGAATCTTCTGATCAAGATTCTGTTTGTTCTGACTCTTCTAATGACCTGGATTTGTCCATGCCTTCTTATGAGGATTCTGATGCAGTGGATTCCATTCTCTCTGCTTCCCCTCCTGAGGATTTTTCTTTTGGGGAAACTTTACATACTTTAAGGGAGCATTTCCACTAGGAAAGTCAGGAATTTTCCGATTCAGAAAAGAGGCTTAGGGATTTCCTTCTGCCTCAACATAGGCCTTTGGCTATACCTCCTGTACTAGACATTGTTGATGGGTTCTCGGAATCCAGTTTGGCCCCTGATTCCCTGCCTCCGGCTCCTAGTAAACCTGACAGATACTACAGGGTTCCCGAGTCCCACAAGTTCCTTTTCAAAATCCTGTTGCAGATCCAGAAACCATTTCTCAGGGGCCCAAGGGCATTAAGGCTTCTACTGCTAAAAATCCTACCCCTTCTGATAGAGACTCCAGGGCGCTGGATAGATGGGGTAAAAAGGTTTATACTTCTGCAACCTTGGCAATCAGAGCTTTAAACTGCCAATTTCATATGTTAATATATCAACAGCATATTATTGGACTGCTTAAACAGAGAATGATTTTGATTCCTAACTGTGTGGAAAATAAAGATTTACAGGATTTAATGCATTCTGCTGAACAAGTTGGAAAACATACTTTGCAGTGTGGTTTTGATTCTTTAGAGGCCTCCTGCAGGGTTACTATTACTGGATCTGTGCTTAGAAGGCATGCTTGGCTTAAGGGAGCAGTCTTTGCTTGATCATGTTAAAGCTAAATTGTTGGATGCTCCTTTAAATCTGGGCCGCCTGTTTGGCAGTAAGACTGAAGAAGTTCTACAAAAGACTTGAAGATAAAGCTAAATCTATGCAAACTGTTAAAGATTTCTTACAAGTGCAACCTCCAAGATTTAGTAGGCACTGGCCTATTAAGAATTGGCCTTTTCCAGCCCCTTCAGGTCCTCTCAAGCCAAACCCAGACACAGCAAAAAAAACACAGGTTTCAGTCCCAGGGGACTCTCACAGCTAAGCAGTGGGGGGGGGGGGGGGGGGCTCCACTTCCAAATCTGGAAATAACAAGACAACCCCTATGGTAAACAGTTTCAGTGACTTCCTTTTAAAATTACCAAGCACTTACCTTTTAACCGCCCCTTTGGGGGGAAAGATTGCTCTTCTTGCAAAGAACTGGGAACTCATAACCCAGGACAAATGGGTTTTAAATATAGTGTCCCAGGGATACAGATTTCATTTCCACACATTGCCAACACCAAACTGGTGGCCAGATCTGCCCCCAAATTAGTGGGCAGAGGCTGAAAAACAAGTACCTTCCCTCTTAAACATGGAGGCTATTCAACCGGTACCAGAAGAAGAAAAGGGATAAGGTTTCTATTCCAGGCTTTTTCTGATACCCAGAAAAGACAAATCATGGCGTCCAATCCTGGACTTGTCTACTCTAAACACCTTTCTGGAGATTCCAAAATTCAAGATGTTGACTCTTCACCAGTTACTTACTATGCTTGGCAAAGATGCCTGGTTGGCAACTCTAGATTTAAAAGAAGCATACCTGCACATCCCAATCAGGGAATCTTGCAGAAGATACCTATGCTTTAAAGCAGACTACTTGCATTATCAATTCTCTGCGCTGCCCTTTATCTTGTCTGCTGCGCCCAGGGTATTCGCAAAGTGCTTGGCTCCACTTATTGCATTTTGCAGGCAAAGAAATATTCAAATATATCCATACCTGGACGATTGTCTAATTCAGGCAGAAAACCAGGACATACTTCTAAATCATCTGGCATTTGTAAAAAGGGTTCCAACTTGTCTGGGGTACACCATAAACAAATAGAAATCACAACTGGTACCCTGTCAACAGATTACATTCCTGGGTGCAAGCTTGAATACAACTGCCCAGATGTCTTTGCTCATGCCAGAGAAGCAAATTCATTTGGTAACTTACTTCAAACAAGTGGCCACAAAAACCCTGCTATCTGCAAGACAAATACTGCAAGCCTTTGGGTTCATGGCCTCTTGCATTCTTCTAATTCCATATGCAAGACTGCATATAAGGAAACTACAGTGGTACTTAAAAAGTCTATGGAGTCAACATTGTCACATCATACCTTACCTACGCCTGGAGTTCCTATGGTGGACAGAGGCCTGCCACCAAAACAAGGGACTTCCATTCATACTACCCCCTGCCACCCAAACCCTAACTACAGATGCATCAGACTATGCATGGGGGGGCTCACCTGGCAGGGAAGTGCATTCAGGGCAAATGGAACCCAAATCAAATGCACCTACATATCAATCAAAAAGAAATGTTAGCTGTACAGAATGCTCGGACAGCCTGCAAGGACTACATTCTTCCAGGACAACTAATGGTAAAGATGGACATCGCCACAGTTATGTGGTACATAAACAAGCAGGGGGGTTACACATTCCTACACCCTCTGCAGACTAGCCATGGCATTGTGGAACACAGCCTTGAGCTACCAAGTGCACCTACAAGCTCAATTCCTGCCAGGAAAATTGAATACTCTGGCAGACGGACTAAACAGAAAACTCATGGACCCACACGATTGGAAACTGGAACCACGGATTTTCAACAGGTTGACAAGCAAATGGGGGAGCCCAGACACAGATAGATTTGCCACCCTCCAGAACTACGAGTTGGACAAATTTTGCACAAGGACTCCCCACAAACAAGCCTGGAAAGTGGATGCTCTGTCCTTCAGCTGGAAAAACATATCAGTCTATGCCTTTCCCCCTCTACCTCTGCTCTCCAAAGTTCTACTAAAAGTCAAACAGGACAAACCAAGGATGATTTTGATTGCTCCAGACTGGTCGTGCCAACGCTGGTACCCACTCCTGCAGTGTTGCAAATATCTCTATGGCATCTGCCTCAGACCCCTTCCCTGCGGTCTCAGCAGGAGAGCCAAACTCTGCACCCTCAGCTTCCAACATTGACCCTTGCATCCTGGCTAATCACTTAAATTCACCCTTATCATCCCTCAGCAAACCTGTGATGGATGTCATCTTGGAGGTGAGAAGACCTAGTACTAGAAAATCTTATGCTGACAAATGGAAAATATTCTGTGCCTGGAACCAATCTTTAGGGATGAGCACAGCAGCACCCAATTTACCTCTGAGTTTGCAGTACTTAACTGAGATGCTTCACAAGGGCCTGTCTTTTTCCTCTATTAAAATCTACGCCTCAGCTATTTCGGCTCACTATAACACAGAACCACCCCTCTTTTCTCATCCTCTGCTCAAGTAGCATCTCAGAGGGGCAAAGAAATTGAGACCACCCAGGAGAGTTCTTACCCCTGCCTGGGACCTTAACTTTGTTTTGGAGAAGCTCACTGTGCCGCCTTTCGAGCCAGCTGCTACTGCAGACTTAAAATTTGTTTCTTGGAAAACAGCCTTCCTTTTAGCAATCGCTTCAGCTAGAAGGATACCCGAATTACAGGCCCTTGTGGCAGTGGAGGCTTTCATCATCTTTCATGCGGACAGGGTGTCTCTCAGGATCAATCCATCCTTCATGCCCAAGGTTGTTTCCAGTGTGGCTCTTAATCAGCCCATTCATTTGACAACCTTCTTTCCTAATCTACAGAACAAAGGGGAATGGATTCTGCATTCATTGGATGTTCACAGACAACTTAGATTCTACTTAGGACTAAATCTCGAAAAACATCTGAACAATTGCTGGTAGCATTTGCTGCAGGGGCAGAGGGGAAGGCTATTTCAAAACAAACCATTTCTAAATGGATAAGCCATTGCATTCATTTCTGCTATAAGCACCATGGAAACCCTATCCCCAGGGGATCAAATGTAATTCCACCAGGGCTGCATCTACTTCAGCAGCCTTTCTCAGAGGTGTTCCTACCAGGGATATTCTAGAAGCTGCTACCTGGAGTTCTGTACATACTTTCACCAAGCATTATCATTTACCAATTTTCTCTAAATCCAGATCTGGCTTTGCCACTGCTGTCTTGCAGGGCCTTATAGCTGGCCCTAATGCTATATGAACTCCTCCTCCCAACCATAGCTTTGGGAGTCTACCTAAATGTATTGACTGCAACAGTGAAACATGAAGAACATAGTACAGTTGTGTACACTTACCATAAATGTAGATGTTAGAGTGTATTCACTGTTGCAGTCCTAGTTACCCTCCCTCCAGCCCCCTACTTTTCTCTGGCTATACCTCTACTTTCCTTTACTATGCTTAAACGCCTTTTTGGTGTATTTGCTTTTGGTTGGAGGTATAATTTTGTGTGTGTTAATTTTATTTGCTCCCCATTAGGGGGGCACCCGACACCTGGGGCAAGAAAAATTGATGTAATTGCGTCAGCTGCATGTTTTATACCCCGGATGACCTGATGTCATGGAAGAAGGGACAGCAACCGACGCAGGACCCAAGACTTTGTTAATCAGGCCGACTGAGGGCAACCTGCCAGCAGATTACCCAAATGTAATGACTGCAACAGTGAATACACTCTAACATCTACATTTATGTTAAGTGTACACAACTGTACTTTCCTGGAGGCGTTTGGAACAGGACCCTCTACATCCTGGGTATCCCCTCCCATGGATCCCCTGGTGGATCTTATTACATCTCGTGTGTGGAAGGAACCCACCACGGTGGAGCCCATCCCCAAATGCCCTGACAAGATCCTCATTGGTCCCGTCAGATAAACTGCACTGGTCAAAGGGATCACCTGTCAATGCCGTGGTGGTGGTGACCACCAAGAAAGAGTTTGTGTAAGAGAACTCCACTGTCCATCCCCTGGACCCGAGAGTCTAGGACCATGGACCATTACAGGAAGCGGGTTTATGCTTCAACATTTTCGGTACGTGCACTGAACTACATGGCACACGTTATCAGGCTGCAGCGTGATCTGGTTAAGGATTTCACTTAATCTACCCCAGGGTCCATGTCAGCGGAGGAAAAGGTTTTTTCCTCCCTGATGGCCACTCTTGCCTCCATCTCCACCTATATGCATGCTCCTATCTCATATGACCGAAGGCGCCATAAGAGTTGCTAGATCAGGTATTGCCATCAGGCATCACTCCTGGCTCCGACTTTGTGCCTTTTCGGAACTGTTTAAGACCTCTTTTACGAATGGAGCGTACAATGGTTCCACTCTCTGAAAAGACTGTATGTGACAACTGGTCCACAGTGAGAAGAACGGGAAGACTGTCTGCTGTTGGAATACGCTTCTCAACAAACCTTTTCCAGGAATCAGTGAGGGTGAAGAAGATGCTGTTCCGGAAGTCTCAGGGTTATTCCTAGGATGCTCAGGACTCTCCTTGCCCCAGAGACAGAGGGGGATTTCACAGATGATGCTCTCATGGCAGAGGGGGTCCAAGGAACCAAGGGTCTCGGGATTCCTTCCTTGAAGTGTTGCCTAGCTGCTTGTCTCTGAGGGCATTCGGGGATTGACTTTTGGTACACCCAATGGCCTGGGAGTCTTATCACTGATTATTGTTGGGTGTTGAAAATCATATCCAGAGGATATTTAGTTCCCTTCACCCAAATGCCACTCCCTCCGAAACTCCTCCTGGACATTCCATCCATGTAAAGGGAGGATGCAGCAGTGGAAATTTCTAAGCTGCTCGAAAAGTGAGTCATGCAGCCCATCTCCCCCAGACCAGTCCAGATTAGGCATCTATTCCAGGTTCCTTTTGGTGCCAAAGAAGATGGAGGACTTAAGATCGATCCTGGATCTGTCATCCCTAAACATGGCAGTTGCGAAGACGAAATTCCAGATGGTCACACTCCAGTCTATACTGCCCTTCCTGCAGAAGAATGACTGGATGTGCTCTGTGGACCTCCAGGATGCGTACTACCACATCAAAATGGACAGACGCTCTCACTGGTTCCTTTGCTTCTGGCTGGGGGCCAATCATTACCAGTTCAGAGCGTTACCCTTTGGTCTCAGCATAGCCCCCAGGATGTTCACCAAAGTGGTTATGGTAGCAGCTCACCTGCGACTGCAGGGCTTCCAGGTTTTCCCTACTTGGACACTTGGCTCATTTCCGCTCCCTCCAGGCATTGACTCTGCCAAGCCAGGGTTTCCCTTCTCCAGAACGCCCATCAGTTGGGCATCACCATAAATCTCAAGAACTCCTGGCTGAACCTGATTCAAGTTCTGGATTTTATTGGAACTGATTAGACCCCATGCAGACCAAAGTTTTTCTAACTCCTGACAGACTTCGATCCCTCAAACATCATGTCTTGTACATCCTTCAAGCTCAGTCGCCCTCAGCGAAATCTGTCTTACGGGCATTAGGGTCCATGGAGGCCACGATCACCCTCATGGCCTGGTTACACGTTCAGGGTGCTCCAGTGGTCATTACTAGATCTATCATTGTCCCATCCTGTTAGCTTATCTCGAGCATGCATGCATTCTCTTCTCTGGTGGATTCAGTCCCTGGAACTTCATTGGCATTTTCATTTATTCTTCCTGCCCCGCAGACTATGGATGCCTCCCTACTTGGGTAGGGGGGGGCATTGCTTGGGAAGAACAGTCCAAAGCACGTGGTCTTCCCTGGAGACCCGATTGCATATCACTGTCCTGGAGATGAGGGCACTGCTGTTGGCATTGCAAGCTTTTCATGCCCATCTTCTTATAGGGATGATTGCCATCCAGACAGACATGTCTCTAGTCTGGTACATCAACAAGTGGGGGGGGGCAACCAGGTCTTATCCCCTTTGTTGCAAAGCCATGAGCATGTGAGAGCGGGCGATCTCCACTGGCTGGTGGCAGTGCACATTCCAGGGAGGTCCAGCATTCTAGCAGACAGGCTCAGCAAGTCTGTCCTGATGCCTTACCAGTGGTCTCCTTCAGTAGTGAAACAGATCTGAAGTAGTTAACTTCATTTGGTCATCAACCTGTGGGTATCGGATCCAACCTGGATCCGAACCGGCAGCTTTCCAAGCTAGAGATCCGAGCTCTAAGCTCCTCCCCTTACCCATAATACCCTAGGACTTCCTTCCAATCCTCACATCTCGTTTGCCGCGGCTTGGTCAAGCACGAGTTTGAGCTGCGAGTGTATTTTTGCTTAAAAATCTCTTACTTTTGATAGTTTAGTAATGTGTGTGGGTAGTTTAGATTAATAGTTTAAATACCTTAGCTTTACCCCCTTTTAAACTTTGTGTTAAATGTTATCCTCCCTTGTAGTTTAACTCCTAGTAGGCCCCTCTTTTCCCTTAGGTGTTTGTGTGGGCGTGTGTTTCTCTTTTATCTAGAAATCATGGCCGAGGCCCAAAAGGCCATCTTTTCTAAGTGCACTGAGTGTGGCCATAAGCTATTCCCAATGGCCACACTCAGTGCGTCCTCTGCCTGGGGGTATCTCATCTGACTTCAGGCTGCCAGATTTGCGCAGCCTTTAACCCCTGGGTCCTGAGGGATAAGGAGGAATAAGCTGATTCTGGCTGGTCTCTTACCCGCGGAGTCTGCTTCTTCCTCCTCTCCCGCGATGGCTACAGCCGTGGCTGCTCAGCCTGCTGTCCCCCCCCTCCCCTGGCTGGGACTCAACCTCCCACCTCTTCCCAGGGAGAGAGGGAATCTAAAAAAGATGAGAGAGGAGAGAGAAAGAAAGACAGGCACAGAAGCCACAATCGGCGGGCCGACTCAGACCCCTCGGCCCCGCTGGCCAAAGTGCTCTTGTCGCCCCAGAAGGTCTCTGGGCCTTCCTCCCCTCGGCTTCATTCTCCAGGCTTCGAGCTGGAGGAAGAGGCCTGGCCATCTTCGAGGTCGTTGCGGCGGCCCTCCTGGCCAGCTTCGGCGGCCTCTTCAAGGTCAACCCGTAGCCTGTCCGAGGCTGATATGGACTGGATAATGCGTCGCTTTCTGCAGATGGGAGTGTTGCTGATTCCCCCCCCCCCCTCCGGGGGGAGTTCAGCCCCACTTTTTGCCCCGATAGCTCCTTCTCCGATCCACTGTCGGGTTTCTGAGCCTTCGGATCAGCGGAGTCTCTGAGTCAGGGAGTCGGCGCCGATAGTTAGCGCTACCTCGACGCCGGCCATGCCCTCGAGTTTGTCTGATCCCTTTTCAGATCCGAGCTCTCGGGGCCTAGAGCCATGCGTCGGAGTGCGTCTTCAGCTCAGTTTCGTTCGGAGCAAACTTCCCTCTTGGGTCCGAGCGCTTTGGCTCCGACACTGATCCCTGTGCCAGATCCGAGGGTGTTAACCACGGAGCCCAGAGAGATTGGTTCACCCTCGGCTTTCGACGTGGTGGAGAGGGTTCTCTTGAGAGGTTCAAGACCCCTTACTCTTTCTTCGGGATCTGCCCTCCTTCCCTTGCAGCTGGGCTTGTCTTCCATCGTCTAGTCTAAGGGACAGCCTGCGTTGATGCCCCAGCCCGTTCCACTGGCGGAACATGACCCTTTTGGTGAGCCGTCCTCGGACAGCCCCACCGAGGAGGTCCCTCACAAACAAGTGTAAGAGGAGGCACTCCGACTCCCCTGAGTCCCTCATGGAGGACACCGATTTGGATGAAGTTCCCCCAGGTCACCCCCCGAAGATGTCTCCTTTGGAGACATTATGGAAATGCTTCGCCAAAGGGGGGGGGGGTGGTGAACCCAAAAACCTTCCTCGGACGAGTCTGTGTACCTGGAGGCGTTTGCAGCCCCATCTACCTCTTGGGTGTCTCCTCCGGCCGACCCCCTGGTTGACCTCATTACTACCAAAGCGTGGAAGGAACCAGACACTGTAGAGCCAATCCCCAGGAGGCCAGATAAGATTCTTAGTCCCCTGTGGATAGGACGGCTTGGAGTAAGGGTTCCCCAGTAGATGCCATGGTGGTGGCGGCAGCCACCAAGAAGGAACTTGCTCAGGATAGTTCCTCGGTCCATCCCCCTGATAAGGAGTCTCGGCGATGGATCATATCGGGAAGCGGATGTTTGCTTCAGCTACCTTTTCCATAAGGGCGCTGAATTATTTGGCCCATGTAATTAGACTTCAGCGGGATCTGGTGAAAGAATACGTTGAGTCTCCCCCTGAGTCCATGTCGGCCGAGGACAAACGGACCTTCTCTGCTCACATGGCCACTCTGAAATCTCTATCAAACACGTCTATGCGGCTAATTTCCCATGCCACGGAAGGGGCCGCTAGAGTCAGCGGGTCCGGCATCACCTTAACGTGTCACGCCTGGCTCCGGCTTTGTGACTTTTCAGAACCTTTCAAGGCATCCTTCGCAAACGCACCCTTCGGTTCTACCTTGTTCGGGAAGACCGTCAGCGACACATTGGTTCAGAGCAAGAAAGACGGGAAGACGCTGTCTGCCATCGGAATCTGCTTCTCGACTCCTCAAAGGTCCTTTTCCAGGAACCAGAGAGGACAAAAGAAGATGTGGTTCCAGAAGTCTCAGCAGTCCCGTTGTGCTTCGGACCCTTTGTCCTTCAGAGGCAGAGGGGGACAAGGTGGACACCGACCCAGAGGCAGAGGGGGGGGGGGCCAAAAAATTTTGGGTCTCGGGAACCTTTTTCTGACCGACTCACGCAGCAGCCCTGAGGGGTTGCCTGACTGCTCCTCTCTGGAGGCAGTCGGGGGGCATTTTTCAAAGCACCTGGCTCAATGGGAGTCCATCAAAACAGATCGCTGGGTGCTTCGAATAATATCCAGAAGTTACTCAATCCCTTTCATAAACCAACCTCCTCAGTTGAGGCACCTCCCCGATGTACCACCCAGTCTGAGGGAGGCTGCAGCTTTAGAGATAAAAATGCTGCTAGAAAAAAAGAGCCATCCAGCACGTCCCCCCAGGCCAGTCCGGATTAGGCAATTACTCCAGGTTCTTTTTGGTGCCAAAGAAGACTGGGGACTTCAGGCTGATTCTCAACCTTTCAGCAGTGAACCTCTTCATTGCCAAGGAGAAATTCCAGATGGTCACGCTTCAATCCGTCCTGCCCCTTTTGCAGGAGAAGGACTGGATGTGCTCCATAGACCTCAAGGATGCGGATTATATTCTCATGGACAGATGATCCAGGAGGTTCCTCCGCTTTCGGCTAGGGCCCAGTCATTACCAGTTCAGGGTCCTACCCTTCGGTCTCACCACAGCCCCCAGGGTGTTCTCCAAGATCATGGCAGTTGTACCGGCCCACCTGAGACTTCAGGGAATACAGGTTTTTCCTTACCTAGATGACTGGCTCCTTACCACCCCCACCAGGTGTCTACTCTTCCAGTGGTTGCTTCCTACTATTAGCATCCCAATTGGTGATCACCATAAACTTCAAGAAGTCATCCCTTCAACCATTTCAAATCTTGGAGTTCATAGGGGCCAGAATAGACACGCTTCAGACCAAGGCTTTCTTGACATCAGACAGACTTCGCAGTTTGACCCTACACGTTCTAGCCCTTCAGTCACCTGCCCCATCAGCGGAGTTAGTCCTGAGAGCTTTAGGGTCCATGGCAGCAGCAACCAATCTCACTCTCTTAGCTCGCTTGCACATGAGGGTTCTCCAGTGGACTTTGCAAGTTCAGTGATCCATCCTTCACCACCCATTGGACTTACCAATTCCTATTAGAGTTAGCAGAAATTCTCTCGTGGTGGCTCCAATCTCAAGAGCTTCAGGAAGGACGACCATTTGTTATGCCGCAACCCCAAGCCACGGTGACCACGGATGCTTCCCACCTTGGGGGGGGGGGGGCATTACGCGGGCAAAACTATCCAGGGTACATGGACTGACAGAGACCATTCTGCATATAAATGTACTGGAGATGAGGGCGGTCCTTCTAGCGTTGCAAGCCCTTCATGCCTTTCTCCCTGCAGGGAATATTGCAATTCAGTCAGACAACATGTCAGTGGTCTGGTATGTCAACAAACAGGGGGGAACAAGGTCTTACCCGCTTTGCTGAGAGGCCATGAGAGTTTGGGATTGGGCAATATCCACCAACCGTTTTCTGTTAGCAACACACATTCCGGGTCGGTCCAACATCCTAGCCTCGGACAAACTGAGATGAACCATCCTCTCGCCCTACGAATGGTCTCTGAATCCTTTAGTAGCGAAACAGATCTTCTGCAAGTGGGATCAGCCTTGCTGTGATTTCTTCACGTCGCCTTCCAGCGTGAAATGCAGTGAGTTGTTCTCTCTAATCCCCCCTCCGGGGGCAGCCCCCAGAGATGCTCAAGTCCATGCTTGGCCGCCCGGTCTTCTTTATGCTTATCCTCCTCTTCCATTGATGACAAAATTCTTACAGAAAGCTCTTCGATTGGGGAACAAGATTATCCTCATAGCCCCATTCTAGCCTTGTCAAGCCTGGATGTTCTTCATCTCACATTGCTGCAGTCCTTACTTATGGGTAGTCCGCTGTCCTCGGTCGGCCCGAATACCAAAGTATTAGGCTGACGTCGGTCATGGGCACCTAGATCTGACATCAGAGCGTCAGGGTATAAAGGCGCATGATCGACGTCATATCCTCAGTCTTTTTTGCCGCATGGTCCGATGCAGAAGCAGCGTTGCAAGTGCCGTTCGGCGTTCTGAAATTTTTCGGAGTTTCAGACCGATACCAAGTTGGGCTAAGTACCCCGTTTGGGAATATTTTTGTTTTTTCTTGCCTCAGTTACTTACCGGATGTCAGAAAAAGTGAATAATTGTATTTCTTGTGGGAAACAGATACCGCATAGGGATTACCACTCGCTTTGTATTCCTTGTTTGGGACCGGAGCACACGTAGTCGGTGTCGGTTTTGTGCTAGGTTTAATAAGCGCACTATAAAACGGAGGTTAGATTGCGCTAGGTTAGTCTTTGGCAAGAGGTGTAATTATAATATGCCGTCGGATGTTCCGACGCCTGCTTCTACTAAGAAGCGCAAAGACAAATCTTTAAAGCCTAGGCAGGATGATTTGTCCGTTTCGGACGCTGGACCTTTAGAAGCTACAGCTGAACAGGTGGATCCGGCTGAAGTTTCTGTTGAGTCCCAGGGGGTAACTTTGATTTTACAAGATGTGGCCTCTCAGGAGGCAGGTCAGGCTGAAGGGGCCTCTCAGGTTACTATTCTCCCTTCTATGCCAAAGGTGGTTAGGCCTTCTGCTACTGTTTCTAAGGCTCCTTCTAAGGGCAGGTCGGTTTTGCCTTCCTCTGGTGTCAGTTCTGGTTCTTCAGGGTCTGTGCCTAAAAAGCACATGCTTAAAATGGCAGAGGATTTGATTACTTTAATTAGAGGTTCTATGCCCCCTCCTGATAAGAGGCCCAGGATGGAGCCAGAGTTGGAAAGTTTGGAGCAGGCCTCGGATGATTCAGTCTTCTGCTGAAGACATTCAAGATTTCCCTCCTTATTCTGATTCTGATGCAGAGGATTCCACTCCTTCTGCTTCTCCTCCAGAGGATTTTTCATTTTCAGAAGCTCTGCATTCCATGAGGGAGCATTTTAAGTGGGAGGAACAGGATTACTCTGATTCACGGAAGAGGCTTAGGGAGTTCTTGTTTTTACCACAGACCGGACAGGTATTACATGGTGCCTGAGGCTCATAAATATCTGTATAAGAGTATCTGTATAAGAGTCCTAGGGCGGACCCAGAAACTATTAGTCAGGGGCCTAAGGGTGTTAGAGCCTCTGTTGTTAAGGATCCGGTTCCTCTGGATAAGGAAGCTAGAGCTTTGGATAGATGGGGTAAGAAGGTGTATACCTCTTCTACTTTAGCAATGAGAGCTTTGAACTGCCAGTTTCATATGTTGAAGTATCAGACTTTCCTCCTTTCTCAGCTAAGATCTAAAGTGGATGCTTTGGCAGAGGGTTAGTGCATGTTTCTGAACAGGTGGGTAAGCACTCTTTGCAATGTGGTTTTGATGCTTTACAGGCTTCTTCTAGGGTGGCTGCCACTAGTTCAGTTATTCGTAGGCACGCCTGGCTTAAGGATCAGAATTTGTCTGAGCATGTTAAGTCTAGAATTCTGGATGCCCCTTTACAGTTTGAAGTTTTGTTTGGTCCTCCTGTGAAAGTCAGTCTTAAAGAAAATGGAAGACAAGGCTAAGTCTATGCAGACTGTTAAAGATTTTTTGCAGGTACAACCTCCAAAGTTTAGTAGAAATTGGCCTACTAAGGGGTGGACGTACCCTACTTCTGATTCTCAGTCTAGGGGTAGATCTAGGCTTGGTAGGGGCAGAGCGCAGAGTACCTTCAGACCGAGACAATGGAGTTCGCCTGCTCAATCTGCTGGTGAGGGCAGGGGCCAGTCCTTTCGTAAACAGGCCCAATGACCTGCATTTTCAGCTGCCAGATTCTTCTTGCCGGGCAGCTCCTTTGGGAGGAAAGTTGGCTCTTTTCAAGCAAAATTGGCATTTAGTTACCCAGGACAAATGGGTATTGGACATTATAAACCGAGGTTACAAGTTCTATTTCCACACCATGCCTCCTTTCAAAGGCATGCCAGACGTCCCTCCTCGGCAAAGGATAGAGGCTCACAGACAAATTTCTTTACTTCTTCAAATAGGAGCTATACAGCCAGTTCCTCTGTCAGAAGTGTGCCTAGGATTTTATTCTCGCCTGTTTCTAGTTCCAAAGAAAGGGAACACGTGGAGACCAATTTTGGATTTATCTATCCTCAACACTTACCTGGACATTCCAAAGTTCAAGATGCTGACTTTACAACAACTTTTACCTCTGTTGGGAAAAGATCACTGGATGGTTACTCTGGATCTCAAAGAGGCTTACCTTCATGTTCCTATCAGGCCCAGTTGCAGGAGGTACCTGCGTTTTCGGGCTGGAAATTTACATTATCAGTTCTCTGCATTGCCCTTTGGCTTATCTACTGCGCCCAGAGTGTTCACAAAGGTTCTGGCTCCAGTGATAGCATTTTTCAGACTAAGAGGAATACAGATTTATCCTTATTTGGACGACTGCCTGATTATTGCACAAGAAAAGGACGAACTTCTTCATCATCTACAGTATGTGATGGCAGTGTTAAGATGCCTAGGGTATTCTGTGAACGAAACAAAGTCCAGTCTAGTACCCTCTCAGGACATGTGCTTTCTGGGTGTGAGACTGAATACAGCTTCCCAGATGGCCTTTTTGACCCCGGACAAACAAAGAAGCCTTTCTCTTTATTTCCAGCAAATGTCTCTACGGTCCAGGCTGACTGCAAGGACAGTCCTTCAAGCCTTGGGGTTCATAGCATCTTGTATTCTGGTGCTTCCCAATGCCAAATTGCATGAGGAAGCTTCAATGGTATCTCAAAAATGTGTGGACACAGCACTGCCAAGATCTAGACACTGTCATTCAGATAATACCTTGCATTCAGAAGGAGTTTTTGTGGTGGGCTCAGGAATGTCACCTAAACAAGGGACTCTCTGTGACCCGGCCAGAGGCGGGTCAGATTCTAACGACAGATGCCTCGGACAAGGCTTGAGGAGCACACCTCAATGGAAAATGGGTGCAAAACACGTGGCCTGTCAAACTCCAACATTTGCATATCAACTTGAAGGAAATGTTAGCAGTCCAGTTTGCATTGATGGCTTTCAAAGATTTACTTCGTCCAGGGCAGGTGTTGATTCAAACAGACAACACTACTGTCATGTGGTACATCAACAAGCAGGGGGGAACCCATTCTTACCCTCTTTGCAGGCAAGCGATGATTCTGTGGGAAACTGCTCTCAATCTACACCTCAATCTTCAGGCAAGGTTTCTACCAGGAGCACAGTACTCCTTAGCAGATGTATTGAGCAGACAAATAGTGGATCCTCACGAGTAGAAATTGGATCCTCATGTATTTCAACAGTTGACAGTGTTATGGGGAACTCCAGACATAGATCTGTTCGCTTCTCCACTAAATTACCAGTTGCCAAAGTTTTGCACAAAAATGTTTCATCACACAGCTTGGAAGGTGGACTCTATATCATTCAGTTGGAACAATCTGCATGTATATGCCTTTCCACCTCTGCCTCTTCTTCCCAAGGTACTTTTGAAGGCCAGACAAGACAAGCCAACCATGATTTTGATAGCACCGGATTGGCCTCGACAACACTGGTACCCACTACTGAGGAGTTTAATACGAGAACCTCCATGGCCTCTGCCTTTGATTCCGCACCTTTTGTCACAAGAGGACAGTCACTTCCTCAATGTCAAGATTCAGTCTCTGCATCTAACAGCCTGGCATATTCTGTTTTAGACTCTGGAAGGTCTCAGCTTCCACAACAAGTTTTGAATGTTATTTTGGAGGCCAGGAGGCCTAGTACCAGGAAAGTTTACGGATAAATGGAGGAGATTTTTATTTGGAGCAAAGGAAAGGACCTTGATGTCTCCAAACCTGATTTAAGTGTTGCTCTTCAATATCTTACTGAGCTATTGGACAAGGGTTTGTCTTTCTCCTCAATAAAGGTTCATGCTGCAGCCATTTCTGCTCACTATGATTGTGACCCTCCTTTATTCTCTCATCCTTGGTTTAAGCAATTTCTTAGAGGGGCAAAGAATATAAGACCCCCACGTAGAGCTCCTACTCCTGCTTGGGATCTCAATTTTGTGTTGGGAAAACTTACTCTACAACCTTTTGAGCCTGCAGCTACTGCCGAGTTAAAGTATTTGTCATGGAAAACTGCTTTTTTGGTTGGCCATTACCTCTGCAAGAAGGGTTTCTGAATTACAGGCCCTCATGGCAGTGGAGCCTTTCCTGATTTTTCATAAGGATAGGGTATCTTTGCGTACTAATCCTTCCTTTATGCCTAATGTGGTTTCTAGTGTGGCCTTAAATCAAACTATTCATTTGCCTACTTTTTATGCAAACCCCCAAAATAAAGGGGAGAAACTTTTGCATACTTTGGATATTCACAGGCAGTTGCGTTATTATTTGAGCAGAACCAAGGAGTTCAGACAGTCTCAGCAATTGTTTGTTTCTTTTGCTTTGGGTTCACAGGGTAAACCTGTTTCAAAACAAACTATTTCTAAATGGATTGGGTTTTGTATTTCTTTCTGTTATTCCCATCATGGTAAGGAGATTCCTGCTGGAATCAGGCCTCATTCCACTAGGGCTACTGCTACTTCTACGGCCTTTCTAAGGCGGGTAGCTACAAAGACATTTTGGAGGCAGCTTCTTGGAGTTCAGTGCATACCTTTTCTAAACATTACCACCTTCCTCTTTATTCTAAGTCTAGGGCTGGATTTGCCACTGCAATTTTACAGGGCATTTTAGCGGCCCCTAATGCTTTATGATTTTTACCATCCTCCCTTTCCCGTTGCTTTGGGATTCTACCCATAAGTAAGGACTGCAGCAATGTGAGATGAAGAACATAGTACAGTTTTGTACCTACCATAAATGTAGATGTTCGAAGATCCACATTGCTGCAGTCCAATTTACCCTCCCTCCTTCCCCACTGTAGTTTGACTTGGTGCTATGCTTTAGGTGATGGTTGTTGTTGGGCATGTTTTTGGGAGGTATTCTGTTTTTGGCTGTGGCCTTTCTGGTTTGGCCTTCTGACATCTGGGGCAAGAAAAGACTGAGGATATGACGTCGATCATGCGCCTTTATACCCTGACGCTCTGATGTCAGATCTAGGCGCCCATGACCGACGTCAGCCTAATACTTTGGTATTCGGGCCGACCGAGGACAGCGGACTACCCATAAGTAAGGACTGCAGCAATGTGGATCTTCGAACATCTACATTTATGGTAGGTACAAAACTGTACTTTCCCATGTCTACGGTCAAATCTTATAGCTCCTGTCTGGATCTTGGATCCCATCCCGGATCTGATATCTCATCCTTCAGGATTGAAACCCCCGAATCTGGTCGATCTCAAGCTCTCAGCTTGGCTGATCCAGTTCCATTAATTACTAGGACTCCCGGTATCTCGTCTGCAGCTAGATCTATCCTGGTAGCGGCACATAAGCCTTCTACCAGGAAGGTTTACAATAGTAAATGGAAGCGGTTTTCCATTTGGGCGTCTCATAGGAATTTAGACCCTTTCACTGCTCCCATCTCAGCAGTGCTCGATTTTTTTTATCTCATATTTTTCAGCAAGGGGCCAGCTCTTCTACTGTAAAGGTTCAAATGGCTGCCATCTCCCATTTTCACATTGGAGACAATCTCATTCCCCTCGCTTCCACCAAGATTTGTAAGACCTTTCTGAAAGGTACGTTTCTCTTGAGACCTCCTATTAGGAACTTCGCCCCTCCATGGGATTTAACTTTGGTCTTTCATGCTCTGACTGGACCACCTTTTGAACCTGCAGCTTCTGTTAATTTGAAATTCTTGTTCTGGAAAACTGCCTTTTTGGTAGCCATTACCTCAGCTAGGAGGGTATTGGAGCTTCAGGCCCTCTGTGTTAAGACCCCTTATCTTGTATTCCATAAGGACAGGGTCTCTCTCAGGACTAACCCATCTTTTCTACCCAAAGTGACCTCTGAGGCGAACATCAATCAGTCCATTAATCTCTTTTTTTCCCTAACTATCAAAACAAAGGGGAGTACAAACTTCATTTGTTAGATGTTCATAGACAGTTACGCTTTTATTTACACAGAACAGCTGCCTTCCGCAAGTCTGATCAGCTCCTTGTTTCCTTTGCAAAATCCTTCTTGGGTAAGCCAGTTTCGAAGTTGACTCTGGCCAGATGGATTTCCATTTGTATTCTGCTCACATACAAACTATCTGGCATGCCAGAGCCTATAGGGGTCCATGCTCATTCTACTCGCTCTATGGCTACATGTGCTGCATTCTGGTCTAGAGTTCCCTTGGATGACATCTGTTCTGTGGCTACTTGGGCATCCTCTCATACCTTTATCTCTCACTATAAATTGGATTTGGTGTCCAGAGGAAGGGTGGCTTTTGGCTCTGCAGTGCTCCAGAATATCCTTCCTTGAGTACCTCCCAAGTTTTCAGTAGCTGGGGACTCTGTCCCACAGGTTGATGACCAAATGAAGTTAACTACTTCAGATAAAGAAGTTATGTACTCACCATAACATTCCATCTGAGTAGGTAACTTCATTTGTCAGCAAACCGACCCTCCCTCCTTCCCCCTAACCTGGTTCTTTGATTACCTGGACCCTAGGATGGTTTATCAAGTCTTTTGTTAATCCTTAGGTTAGGGTTTTTCAGGTTGTTGTTTTGTGGTTGTGAGGTTATATAGATGGGCAAACGCGATCTGAGGATTGGAAGGCGGTCACAGGGTATTATGGGTAAGGGGGAGGAGCTTGGCGCTCGGATCTCTAGCTTGGAAAGCTGCTGGCTTGGATCCAGGTCAGATCCGATATCCACAGGTTGCTGACAAATGAAGTTACCTACTCAGATGGAACGTTATGGTGAGTACATAACTTCTTTTTTCTATGGTGGAGTCAGCCTTGCTGCAATCTCTTTGCCTCTCCTTCCAGTGCAAAGTGCAGCGAGTTTTTCGCTCTGAACTACCCACCTGAGGGGAAGTCCTCAGAGACGTTCTAGTTCATGCTTGGCCCTCTGGTCCTCTGTATGCTTATCCTCTTGTCCACCTGATTCCAAAATTCCTTCAGAAAGCTCAACGGCTGGGGATCTCAGCAATCCTCATTGCCCCATTCTGGCCTCACCAAGTATGGTTCCCTTCTCTGTGGTCTCATGTATTGTGTCCTCCCTGGACATTAGATCTGGCTCCAGATCTGATTTCTCATCCCTCAGGGATTCCACACCCAGATCTGGCCTGTCTGAAGCTTACTGCTTGGCTGATCCACTTCCCATGATAGTTAGGACTTCTGCACTATCTTCTTCAGTTAATAAGATATTAATTGCTGCTTACAAATCTTCTACTGGGAAGGTTTACTCTTTTAAGTGGAAAAATGTTTTCTATTTGGGCATCCCAGCATGAATTGGATCCTTTTACTGTCCCAGATGTTCTTTGTGTTTCACTGTTGCAGTCATTACATTTGGGTTATCTGCTTGCATGTAGCCCTCAGTCGGCTTGATTATCAAAGTCTTGGGTCCTGCATCGGTTGCTCTCTCATCTTCCATGATGTCTGGTAGTCAGGGGTGTATAGCATGCAGCCGACACCATTACATCAGTCTTTCTTGGTGTGCGGTGCCCGAAGCAGAAGCAGATGTTCATCGTGTTTCACTGTTGCAGTCATGACTGTAGGGTTCTCCCCTGCCAGCAGGCAGTCCTCGGTCGGCCAGAATCCCAAAGTCTGGGTCCGGCATCGGCTGCTCAGACATGCTCCCTGACGTCAGAGCACCAGGAGTACAAAGCTGACAGCCGACGCCATGTTCTCCAGTCTTTCTTGCCGTGCGGTGATAGCAGTTCGCATTTGCCCGTCGGCTGACTCCTGACAATTTTTTTATAAACGACTTCAGTCCGAAGACTTTCTTCTCCTACTCAAAGCTAAGTACCCCATTGGGGAAACTTTTTTTCTTGCTCCAGTCCGATGTCAGAAAAAGTTAATAATTGTATTTCTTGTGGGAAGCAAATAACTCATAAGGATTTTCATTCTTACTGTATTCCTTCCTTAAGCCCTGACCACGACGTAGCTAGTTGTCGGTTTTGTGCTAGATTCAATCAACGTACGATTAAACGAAGGTACGATTTTGCATTTCATTACTTCGGTAGGCGTTTTAATTACAAAATGTCGTCGGATTTGGTTCCGGCTACCGGAGTTCACAAACGACGTAAGGATAAAGACAGGCCTCCGTGGTCCAAATCGGATGATATTGTACAAGCAGAGCCAGCTTCAGGTTCGGCCGTCATCAGTGAGGTGCTTTTGCAGCCGCTGTCATTGGCCATTTCGGAACCAATGGCTGAAACGGACTCCCACAAGGAGCCAACTAGGCCTTTGAATATTTCTGTTGCAGGACCTTCGGACAACGCTCCTTTGGATGGGTCTGGAGCCGCTGTGCAGGTACCGGCTTCCGAAGGGGTTTTCAGGCCTACTCCTCTTCTAATAAAGGCAAAGCCAAAGACAAAGGCAAAGACTCCTTCCAAATCAAAGACTACAGCCCAGGCCTCTTCTGATCTGGCACCCAAGTCTCAGAAACAATTACTTAAGATGGCGGAGGACTTGCTTACTATGATTAGGGGTTCACATCCCCCTCCAGATAAAAGGCCAAGGCAGGAAGTGTATTATGACTCCTCTGATCAAGCTTCTGTTTCTTCAGTTTCTTCTTCTGACCAGGAATATTCTTTCCCTCCTTATGAGGATTCTGATGCTGAGGAATCCATTCCTTCAGCTTCTCCCCCTGAGGATTTCTCTTTTGGGGAAACTTTACATGAAATGAGGGAACATTTTCACTGGGAAGGACAGGAGTACTCGGAATCTAAGAAAAGACTTAGGGATTTTCTTCTTCTTCCCCAACATAGACCCCTGGCTATCCCCTCTATTTTGGATATTGTGGATGATGCTTTTTCGGAGGCTAACTTAACTCCTGACTCTTTTCCTCCAGCTCCTGTGAAGCCAGACAAATATTATAGGGTTCCTGATTTCCACCAGTATTTATACAAGAATCCTACTGCTGATCCTGAAATCATTTCTCAGGGTCCTAAGGGGGCTAAGGCCGCTACTGCTAAAAACCCCATTCCCACTGAGAAGGATTCCAGATCTTTAGAAAGATGGGGCAAAAAAGTGTACACTTCTGCTACTTTATCTATTAGGGCTTTAAACTGTCAGTTTCATATGCTGAAATACCAGCAATTTCTTCTGTCTGTTTTGAAACAAAAGCTAACTTCCATTTCCGCCTGTGCAGATAAGGAATTACATGATTTAATGCATGCCACTGAACAAGTTGGGAAGCATGGTTTACACTGTGGATTTGATGCCTTGGAGGCTTCTTGTAGGGCTGCTGCCTCTGGTACAGTCATTAGAAGGCATGCTTGGTTAAAGGAACAAAACTTGCCAGATCAAGTATAAGCTAAGTCATTGGATGCTCCTGTTGAGCATAATGTTTTGTTTGGACCTAAGGCTGAAGAGGTGATAAAGAAGATGGAGGACAAGGCAAAATCCATGCAAACGGTTAAAGATTTCTTGCAAGTACAGCCACCCAGATTTAGTAGGAATTGGCCTACAAAAAATTGGTCCTTTCCCAATTCAGACAGGCCTCAGAGGGGTAGATATAGACGCTCCCGAGGAAGGCCTCAAACGCAAGCCTCTTATAGACCAAGACAGTGGACTTCTTCCACCCCTAGGGGAGGAGAGGACAGGTCGCAAGCTCATAGAAAACAGGCTCAATGATGCCCTCTGTTGGGCTGCAGGAACTTCTTGCCTGGAAGCCCCTCTCGGAGGAAAACTTTTTCTTTTTCACCTAAATTGGACTCTCATAACCCAAGACAAGTGGGTTCTGGATGTGGTTTCAAGAGGTTACAAATTCCATTTTCATACCCTACCAAGACCAAGCAGATGGCCGGATCTTCCAAAACATCAATGGTTAGAGGCCTTAAACCAGGTGGAAACTCTCTTGGCTATGAAAGCCATAGAACTGGTTCCACTTTCAGAGATGGGACAAGGGTTTTACTCGAGGCTCTTTCTAGTCCCAGAAAGCAAAATTCATGGAGACCCATTCTGGATCTGTCAGTCTTGAACACTTTTCTCGAAATACCAAAATTCAATATGCTTACTCTACAGCAGCTACTTCCAATGCTGACCAAAAATGCATGGATGGTAACTCTGGATTTAAAGGAGGCATATTTACACATTCCCATCAGGCAGGAATGTAGAAAATACCTCAGGTTCAAGGCCGGATCGAGGCACTATCAATTCTCTGCACTGCCCTTTGGATTGTCTACTGCGCTCAGGGTCTTCACCAAATGCCTGGCTCCAGTAGTAGCTTATTGCAGACTCAAGGGAATTCAAATTTACCCTTATCTGGACGACTGTCTTATTCAGGCAGACAACAAGGATGTCTTACTCCAGCATCTAGAATTTGTTCAAAATCTTCTCAAGTTCCTGGGATTCACTGTAAACATAAAAAAAAGTCAAATTTGATACCCTCACAACAGATAACCTTTCTGGGTGCTCTTCTAAACACAACAACCCAGATGGCATTTCTGACATCCAAAAACAATTACAGCTGGCTTCAACTTTCAAAACCTTGGCAACTTTAACTCCGCTATCTGCAAGGAAATTTCTGCAGGCTTTGGGTTACATGGCCTTCTGCATCCTTCTCGTACCATATGCAAGACTACATATGAGGAAAATACAGTGGTACCTAAAAAGTGTATGGTCTCAACATTGCCACAGTTTAGACATACAGATCACCGTCCTGCCTTGTCTTCAAAAGGAATTCCTTTGGTGGTCCAGGGCATGTACTCTAAACATAGGAAAACCTTTCAGTCTGCCTCCAGCCACTCAGATACTAACCACGGACGCTTCAGATTATGCATGGGGAGCCCATTTTCAGGGCAACTGTCTGCAGGGCCTTTGGACAAAGGATCAGAAGCACCTGCATATCAATTTAAAGGAAATGTTAGCTGTTCAGAACGCTCTTTGGGCTTTCAGGAATCTTCTACAACCAGGACAGCTACTGATACGGACAGACAACACCACAGTTATATGGTACATAAACAAGCAAGGGGGATCTCATTCCTTTCCCCTTTGCAGACTAGCCATGAATCTATGGAACACAGCTCTAGCTTGCAAACTGGACCTTCAAGCTCAGTTTCTACCAGGGAAGCAAAACTGCCTGGCAGACAGTCTGAGCAGAAACCTGTCGGACCCACACGAATGGATGCTGGACACCGAAATATTCAGGATGATTACAGCAGTGTGGGGATGTCCTCACATAGACCTCTTTGCATCCCACCTCAATCATCAACTACAGATTTTTTTGCACCAGGACATTTTACGCACTAGCTTGGAAAGTGGATGCACTATCATTCAGTTGGAGAAACCTCTCTGGGTATGCCTTCCTGCCTCTACCTCTTCTTCCACGGGTGTTATTAAAGATCAAACAGGACCAAGCCCAAGATGATAATTTTGCTGGCCTCAAATTGGCCTCAACAGTTTTGGTACCCAACACTGAAAAACCTTTGTCTGGAGCCCCCTTGGGTATTACCACAGACTCCGAACCTTCTGTCCCAACACCAGGGTCAGGTTCTGCACTCCCATGTCAAAACTCTCAGCCTGGCAGCCTGGTTAATCCAGGGTCTTTGATTCATTCTCTCCTACCCAAGCAGGTTATGGATGTCATTTTAGAAGCTAGACGTCCTAGCACTAGAAAATCATATGCAGGAAAATGGAAAAGATTTTGCTCCTGGATGCAGGCTCAGGATTCAGATCCTCTTATTCCTAACATTTCTCTGATTTTACTTTACCTGGCAGACCTCTTACATAAGGGTCTCTCTTTCTCTTCCATAAAGATCCATGCCTCTGCTATTTCTGCTCATTATAATAGACCCTCCAATCTTTTCCCATCAGCTCATGAGACAGTTTCTCAGAGGAGCTAAGAACTTGAGGCCCCCTAGATCTCCACCCATTCCTGCTTGGGATCTCAACTATGTTTTGGAAAAACTCACCTTACCTCTTTTTGAGCCTGCTGCCACATCTGACATCAAGTTTTTATCTTGGAAGACAGCCATCCTGTTAGCTCTTACCTCTGCCAGGAGAGTTTCGGAGTTGCAAGCTCTCATGGCTGTGGAACCTTATATTATTTTTCATCAAGACAGGGTGTCTTTAAGGACTAATCCTACTTTCATGCCTAAGGTGGTTTCCAAAGTGGCTTTAAATCAAACTATTCACTTGCCAACTTTTTTCCCCAGTCCTCAAAATAAGGGGGAAAGGATCTTGCATTCCTTGGATGTACACAGACAATTACGTTTTTACCTGGACAGAACCAAGGACATCAGGAAATCAGAGCAATTGTTTTTCTTATGCTTCAAGTTCCCAAGGTAAAACCATTTCAAAACAGACCATTTCTAAATGGATTGCTCATGGAATCAGATTTTGCTGTTCACACCATGGAAAGCAAACCCCAGGGAGTATAAGGACTCACTCTACCAGAGCTGCTGCCACTTCTGCTGCCTTCCTCAGGGGAGTTCATACCAAAGACATTTTGGAAGCTGCAACTTGGAGTTCAGTGCATACTTTTTCCAAGCACTACAATCTACCTCTCTACTCTCAGTCTAGGGCAGGCTTTGCTTCTGCTGTTTTGCAGGGCCTTTTAGCCGCCCCCTCTACTTTGACCACCTCCCTTTTATTCTGCTTTGGGATTCAACCCTACAGTCATGACTGCAACAGTGAAACACGATGAACATAGTACAGTTGTGTACACTTACCATAAATGTAGATGTTCGAGTGTCTTCACTGTTGCAGTCTGGGTTACTCACCCTCCTGTCCCCTCTTATTTTTTCTTTTGTAGTCTGGGTTACCCTCCCTCCTGTCCCCTCTTATTTTTTCTTTTGTGTGGTTCCCTTCTTCACCCTTCTTTTCAGGTGTATTTACAAAGGGTATGGGATCTTACTCATTTTGGAACACCTGACATCTGGGGCAAGAAAAACTGGAGAACATGGCGTCGGCTGTCAGCTTTGTACTCCTGGTGCTCTGACATCAGGGAGCATGTCTGAGCAGCCGACGCCGGACCCAGACTTTGGGATTCTGGCCGACAGAGGACTGCCTGCCGGCAGGGGAGAACCCTACAGTCATGACTGCAACAGTGAAGACACTCGAACATCTACATTTATGGTAAGTGTGCACAACTGTACTTTTGCAAGTGCCAGTCGGCAGACTCTTGAAATTTTCTTTTTTGAGTTTCAGATTTGAAGTCTTCAAAAAAGCTAAGTACCCCGTTGGGGATCCTTTTTCTTGCTCTAAACTGATGTCAGTAAAAGTTAAATGTATTTCTTGTGGAAAGGAAATACCTCAAAGATTTTAATTCGTACTGCATTCCTTGCTTAGGCCCAGACATTGACGTCCCTCGCTGTCTGTTTTGTGCCTTATTCAATCCTCTATTCGTCTGTTCATTTTCGCATCTAACTGTTTTGGTACTCTATTCAAATATCCATAAATGGCTTTGGTAAGCCATCTGACTGCCAACATTCCGAAAAAACATAAAGAAAAAGACAGACTGCATAGGTCCAAAGCTGCCGATGACGCTTCCGTTAAGCTAGTCACCAGTTCACTGGTACTCAGTGAGGTGTTTTCGCAGCCCCTGATACCCACTGCTTCAGATTCGCAGGCCTCTACTGAGACCCATTCGGAGTCTGGTATGCCACAAGATGCTTCTTCGACTACGGAACCTGCGGATGTCTCTACCTTGGATGGGTCCGGAGCCGCTGTGCAGGCACCGGCTTCTGAGGGTGTATTCAGGCCTACTTACTTGCATATCAAACCAACACCATCTTCTTCAAGGCCTAAAACTCTATCCACGCCTAGAAAACCAGTGCCCAGACCACATGGTCAGGTCCCTATGCCTAAAAAATGAATGATAAGAATGGCTGAAGACCTTATTACTCTAATCAGGGGAAGCCACCCTTCTCCCTCTAAGACACCTAGAACTGATTTTCTTTCTGATTCTTCAGATCAGGATTCTAAAATTTCTGTTTCTTCTGATGACCAGGATTTGCCCTTATCTACCTATGAGGATTCTGATGCAGAGGACTCTATTCCCTCTGCTTCCCCTCCAGAAGATTTCTCTTTTGGTGAAACCTTGCATACCCTTAGGGAGCATTTCTGCTGGGAAAGCTAGGATTACTCTGACTCTAAAAAGAGGCTTAGGGAATTCTTACTTCTATCTCAACACAGGCCTTTAGCTATCCCTCCTGTACTGGACATTGCAGATGATGCCTTCATGGACTCAGCCTGGCCCCGGACACTTTAGCTGTGGCTCCCAGGAAGCCTGACAAGTATTACAGAGTACCTGACTCTCACAAGTTCCTCTCTAAGAATCCTACTGTGGATCCAGATACCATTTCACAGGGACCCAAAGGCATTAAGGCTACTAATGCAAAAACCCTACCCCCTTTGATAGAGATTCCAGGGCCCTGGACAGATGGGGTAAGAAGGTGTACACTTCTGCTACTTTGGCCATTAGGGCCTTAAACTGCCAGTTTCATATGTTAAAGTATCAGCAGCATATTATTGGATTGCTTAAACAGAAAATTGTTTATTCCTGACTGTGCTGAAAATAAAAAAATTACAGGATTTAATACATACTGCTGAACAAGTTTGATATGTGGCTTTGATTCCTTAGAGGCATCTTGCAGGGCTGCCGTCACTGAGTCTCTACTTAGAAGGCATGCTTGGCTTAAGGAGCAAACTTTACCAGATTATGTTAAAGCTAAATTACTGGATGCTCCCTTAAACCAAGACCACCTGTTTGGCAACAAAACAGTACTACTAAAAAAGATGGAGGAAAAAGCTAAATCTATGCAAACTGTTAAAGATTTCCTGCTAGTACAGCCTCCCAGATTTAGTAGGCACTAGCCTAAGAATTGGTCCTTTCCTGTCTCTTCCAGGCCTTCAGTCCAAACCCAGGACCAGCAGACCACCCAGGCTTCAGTCTGAATGTACTCACAGGCCTAAGCAGTGGGGGGCTCCCTCTTCCAAAGCTGGAAGTGGTAAGGCACCCCCCTACAGTAAACTGTCACAATGACTTAACCTTAAACCTTCCAAGCCCTGCTCAACTGACTGTTGTTTTAGGGGGAAAGATTGCCCTGCATGCAAAAAACTGGGAACTCGTTACCCAAGACAAATGGGTTGTAAATATAATTTCCCAAGGATACAGATTCCACTTCCACTCCTTACCAACCCCAAATGGTTGGCCAGACCTACCCCCAAATCAGTGGGCAGAGGCTCAACAGCAGGTTCTCAATCATCTAAGTATCAGGGTTATTCAACCTGTCCCAGAAAAGGAATGGGGACAAGGTTTTTACTCAAGACTTTTCCTGGTACCCAGAAAAGACAATACCTGGCATCCTATCCTGGACTTGTCTATCCTAAACACCTTTTTAGTAATCCCAAAATTCAAAATGCTAACTCTTCATCAGCTGCTTCCCATGCTAGGCAAAAATGCCTGGTTGGCGACATTGGATTTAAAGGAAGCTTACCTGCACATCCCAATAAGGGGAATTGCAGAAAATACCTACACTTCAGAGCAGGCTACATGCACTGCATGTTCTCTGCACTGCCCTTTGGCTTATCTACTGCGCCCAGGATATTCACAAAGTGCCTAGCTCCAGTCATTGTATTCTGCAGGCAAAGAAATATTCAAATATACCCATACCTGGACAATTGTCTAATTCAGGCAGAAAGCCAGGACAATACTATTAAATCATCTGGCATTTGTTAAGAAACTGCTAACCTCACTGGGATACACCATAAACAAAAAGAAATCTCACCTAGTACCCTGCCAACAAATTGTATTCCTGGGAGCAAGCTTGAATTCCAGATGGCCTACTTCACGCCAGAGAAACAAATTTGACAGTCTACCGAACAAAAGGAACAGCAAATTTTTTCCCTGGAAAAAGTTTGCTGCTCCTTAAAAAAAAATAAACTTAAACACAAATTCCCCCACACCCCCCTACTTAAATATACCAAGTCTGAGATCGCACCATAGTGTAGGAAATGGCAAAGTCCCAAAGACGACCCACCAAATTTTTTTCCCTGGGAAAAAAATTGATGTTCCGTGACTTCGCTATTTCAACAGTATCGGATCGACTAAATAGCATTCGCTATTTAGTCCATTCGATAGCGTCATATAGACCCAGCGCATCAGACTATGCATGGGGGGGGGGGCTCACTTGGCAGGGCAGTGCATTCAGGGCAAATGGAACCAGAGTTAAATGCACTTGTATATCGATCATAAACAAATGTTAGCTGTACAGAATTCTCTGACAGCCTTCAAGGACCACATTCTTCCAGGGCAATTATTGGTAAAGACTGACACCACCACAGTTATGTGGTATATAAACAAGCAGGGGGGGGAACTCCCTTATAACCCCTCTGCAGACTAGCTATTGCTCTGTGGAACACAGCCTTGAGCTACCAAGTGCATCTACAAGCTTAGTTCCTGCCAGGCAAGATAAATACACTGGCAGGCCTAAGCAGAAATCTCATGGACCTACACGAGTGGAAGCTGGAGCCAAAGATATTCAACATTCTGAGAAACAAGTGGGGGGAGCCCAGAGATAGACCAGTTTGCCTCCCCTCAGAGCTACCAATTGGACAAGTTCTGCACAAGGACTCCCCACAGACAAGCTTGGAAAGTGGATGCCCTGTCCTTTACCTGGGAAAGCCTCTCAGTTTATGCCTTTCCCCCTTTGCCTCTCCTTTCGAAAGTTTTACTAAAGATCAAACAGGACAAACCAAGGACAATACTCATTGCTCCAGACTGGCCACGCCAACACTGGGTACCCCCTCTTGCACAGTATGTCTCTACTGGAACCATGGTACCTGCCTCAGACTCCTTCCCTACTCTCCCAGCAGAAAGGCCAGATTCTGTACCCCCAGCTTCAAACCCTGAACCTGGCAGCCTGGCTAATTACCTGAGTTCTCCTATACCATTCCTCAGCACACAAGTGCTGGATGTCATCCTGGAGGCAAGGAGGCCTAGTATTAGAAAATCCTATGCTAAAAAGTGGAAAAGATTCTGTTCCTGGAGCCAGACTCGGGGGATGGGCACAACAGTGCCCAGTTTATCGCATATTCTTCAATACTTAGAGATGCTTCACAAGGGCCTTTCTTTTTCCATTAAAATTCATGCCTCTGCCTGTTCAACACATTATAATACTGAGCCACCCCTCTTCTCTCACCTCCTACTGAAACAATTCCTCAGAGGGGCCAAAAATTTAAGACCTCCCAGGAAAGCTCATCCTCCTGCCTGGGACCTTAACTTTGTTTTGGAAAAGCTCACTCTACCTCCTTTTCAGCCAGCTGCAACCGCAAAGTTGAAATTCCTTTCTTGGAGAACAGCCTTCCTTCTAGCCATCACTTCAGCAAGAATGGTGTCTGAATTACAGGCCATCATGGCAGTGGAGCCCTTCATCATCTTTCATGTGGACAGGGTGTCCCTCAGGACCAATCCTTTCTTTATGCCCAAGGTAGTATCCAGTGTGGCCCTTAATCAGTTCATTCATTTGCCAACCTTCTTTTCTCATCCACAGAACAAAGGGGAATAAATACTACACTCCTTGGACATGCACAGACAACTTAGATTTTACTTGGACAGGACCAAGCCCCTCAGGAAATCTGAACAGCTGCTTGTTGCCTTTGCTGCAGGGGTAGAGGGAAAAGCCATTTCAAAGCAAATCATCTCTAAGTGGATAGGCCATTGCATTCTTTTTTGCTCTAAGCGCCATAGAAAACATACCCCACAGGGGATAAGACCCCATTCCACCAGGGCTGCATCTACTTCTACAGCCCTTATCAGAGTTGTTCCTACCAGAGACATCCTAGAATCTGCTACCTGTAGTTCTGTACATACCTTCACCAAGCATTACCACTTGCCAATTTTTTCTAAATCCAGAATCCAGAGCTGGTTTTGCCATTGCAGTCTTGCAGGGCCTAATAGCTAGTCCTAATGCTCAATAACTGCTTCTTTCCTTCCTTAGCTTTGGGAAGCTACCCAAATGTAATGACTGCAACAGTGAAACATGAAGAACATAGTACAGTTGTGTACATATACCATAAATGTAGATGTTAGAGTGTATTCACTGTTGCAGTCCTGCCCCCCCCCCCCGACTTCTATTGGCCATACCTCTCTTCTTGTTTACTATACTTGAGCTTTCTCGTGTATTTGCTTTTTTGTTGGAGGTGTAACCTTATATTTAATTACTTCCCATTATGGGGGCACCTGACATCTGGGGCATGAAAAACTGATGTAATGGCGTCGGCTGCATGTTTTATACCCCTGACTACCTGACGTCAAGGAAGATGAGACAGCAATAGATGCAGGACCCAAGACTTTGATAATCAGGCCGACTGAGGGCTACCTGTATGCAGATAACCCAAATGTAATGACTGCAACAGTGAATACACTCGAACATCTACATTTATGGTAAGTGTACACAACTGTACTTTCTGCTATCCTTAGAGTTTCTGGCTGGTATTTTTCAACAGGGTGCCAGTTTTTCTGTGGTTAAGGGCTAATTGGCAGTTATATCTAACTTCCATGTAGGAGATAATGTGGCTTCCCCGGCTTCTTCTAAGCTTTGTAAAGCCTTTTTGAAAGGTACCTTTCTACTTAGGCCTCCAGTCAAGGACCTGACGCTGCTTTGGGATCTTATGCTAGTCTTTCAAGCCTTACTTTTTTTCTTTTTCGAACCTGCAGCTTCGGTGGATCTGCATTTCTTGTCCTGGAAGACTGCCTTTCTTATTGCTGTTACGTCAGCTAAGAGAGTGTCGGAGCTCCAAGCCTTATCGGTTAAGCCTCCTTATATGGTCTTCCGTAAAGACAGGGTGTCCTTGTGCACTAATCCAGCTTTTCTTCCAAAAGTGGCTTTGGAATCAAACAATCAGTTAATCAATCTCCCTGTTTTCATTCCAGATTTTCAGAATAAGGGAGTATAAATTGCACTTGTTGGACTTCCATAGGAAATTATGTTTGTACTTGCACAAACCAAAATCTTTTCCTAAATACAATCAACTTTTCGTTTCCTATTCAAAACCCTTTTTAGGGAAACCTGTATCAAAGGACACCATTGCTCATTGGATCTGTCAGTGTATAGTTCTGGCATATTCAGCTAAAGCATTACCCCCACCAGGTCATGTCAAGGTGTATTTTATTAGATCTGTGGCTACTTCAGGTGCCTTCTGGTCCAGAGTCTCCTTGGATGACATTTGCTCTGTGGCTACTTGGGCATCTTTGCATACTTTCATCTCTCACTACAAGTTGGTTCTCCATGCTCCGGAATATCCTTCCATGAGGGCCTCCCAGGTATTTCACAGCTGGGGACTCTGTCCCACAGGTTGAAGAGCAAATGAAAACAACTTCAGATAATGAAGGTAGGTACTTAGCATAGCATTCCATCTGAGTTGTTGCTTTTCATTTGTCTTCAACTGTCCCTCCTTCCCCCTGCCTTATGTGGGCTGTGTAATGTACTGGCCAGAAGAGAGACAGCCTTTATGTTGGCATTACTTGTGCCTCTTATAATGCCTTCTGGGTATTTTTTGTTAAGGGGTAAGGCCTTGAGTCAGGTTGGGATGCTGTGGTTGGCAGCAGACTCAGTCTTAGGGGAGGAGGGAGACATGGGCATTATGGGTAGGGGAGGAGCTTGGATCCGATGCTGGAAAATGCATATCGAGTTGGATTCATCCTGGATCCGTGTCCCACAGGTTGAAGACAAAAGCAACAACTCAGATGGAATGTTATGGTGAGTACGTAACTTCTTTTTTACCTTTTTGTTGAGACTACTTATTCTGTTTGTTTTTTTCCCCAAAATTGGTTGAGGAGATAGAAAATCCCTTTGAATATTTTGAAAAGGATAGCTGAAAATTTTTGAGAGCCCCTGGATCAGATTGTCCCTTTCGTCACACTTTATAACTTTTGCAGCAGAGGGGCCAAACACTAAATCTTTATCCAAAGGTGAATTTAAAGTCTGTTTTTTTTTTTTAAGATTGTCAGGAGCGTTCATCTCTTAACAGGAGTTTTTTATGTTGTTTTTACCAATTGTCTGAGAGCTGCTGAGAATGCAGCCAAGCAGAACTCCTCAAAACAGTACCAGTGGCCATAGCCCTTGAAATATCAACAGAGTCGTACATAGAGTAAATCTTGTAAGACCCCCTAATCTAGTTTCCATTCATGAGGGTCTGCCACACAGTTTTGCCCTGACAGAATATAGGAAGCCTGTGGAGTGAGATTGTACTGTGAAGTTATTTTCCAAGCTAACATGGCTTTTCTGCAAAGGGAGTATGAATAGAAGGAACTAAGTTATTTAAGGCATATTTTTCCTCACAAGAAACTGCAAATAAAACATTCCTCATAATTTCATAGTTAGTTAGAACAAACGAATATATGAGCCTGACAGTTTAAAATTCCAAAAATCAAAGTTACAGACAAATGCACCTTTTTCACCACACTTATCAATAGTTTTCCCATCTTTACCAGTAAGAGTAGGATTGGAATTGACTAGATCCCTAGAAGCAATGGAATCAACTAGAGTTCTGTAGCTACTAGGTCAGCTTTGGGAATAGTGTATAAAATTTAAGACTGAGGAACTTTATGCCTTTTTAGGGACAGCTGGCTGACTGTCCTTTAAAGCAGACAGCATAGTAGGAATGGGTGTGGCTGACTGTCCTTTAAAGCAGACAGCATAGTAGGAATGGGTGTAGGCTCTAGAAGATCCTTCTGTAACAACTCATAATGTTTTCTGAGGGAATGAGAAACCCGTGTGTTCTTTCATTGAAAACATTGGTACAGTCTGGCAATAGTTTCATAAAGAGAAACCCCTACAAGAATCAGAAAGTGAGTTCTCATCAGTCTGAATCAGAATCTTGAATTTCTTCAGGAAAATATTACTCCTTGTTTTACCAGCAACTACTTTACAAGAAGGATCTGAATTAAACACTGAACCAGACCCAGTAAACTACTCCTATCCAGTGAAATTTGAGGGAGAGTAGATGCGTGCTTTATTTTTGACAGAAAAAATAGGGATAACTGTCTCACTAATGGCAGCATCAGCTTCACTAAGGATGGGTTCTGACACAATGGGAAAACCTTCCCTGTCCCCCTCACCCACTAAGGGGACCTCAACAGCGGCAGAGTACATGGCCAAACCCTGGTCCATAATGGTTGTAGGTACTATACTAGAGGGATCCCAAGTAAGAGAGATGAATGGTCTGAGATACAACAAATGGTCACAGCAAATTTGCCCATCTGCGGCTTGGGAAAATTGCTAGCCTGCTGTGGTGGTAAAGGCTGTTTGCTTAATTTTTTTTCTTTTTGTGGTTGGAAGGATTTCTAGCCATGGTTCCGATAATCTGTTTAGATATGCCTTTATTGTCTTATTCCCTCTTCTATCACTATTAGACCCCCTCTAGCAATTAGTGTAATTACTTCCCTTTGCATTTGTCCCTGATATTCTGCTGAGTTTCATCCTGAATCATTTCTTTCCAAATGTGCCGCCTGCAGGATTGCTGTTTGTACTCTACATTTCTTAATATAATTAAATACTGTTTCCTTTTTGTCTGTACTTATAAGGACATTTACAATCCAAGATAATATGTATAGTGTGGCCATTATGATAAAAACTATATTTGTTCCACTTGTATATGACCGTTTTTGAATGTGTATTTCCATCTTTCATGTTACATACACACACTGTTTGGCAGAATGATCTTTTGTACAGTTTTTTTCTACCCTTCTCCATTTGAGAATGTCACATTTTAAAGATTTGACGTACAGAAAACCCATAAGCAAAAAATACATTTTCAAAATGCCCCTATCCCATGTTAATTGAAAAAAGACATACAAAACCGTTTACATCTTCAGAAACTGAAATTGAACCCTTCAGATAGGAATAGTTGACCCAAATTAACAGCTGCATCCACGGACATTACCTAACCTGAAATTAAGGTTATCCATGCTAAAGTGCATGCTATAGCCCGTGTTCCCACTTACACTGATTGCTGCTTGTGCTTTTTCTATCACTTATTCCCTCTTAGATGTGAAAATAGCTTGCATGCTGTCAGAAAACATTAATGTTTAGTCCTAAGAAAAAGTGCACTGGCTGTCTTTAAATAAAACTAGCTATATACTGTTCTGTGAAACGCATTTAAGTATTAAGGCTGCTAGGGAGGTTGCTGTCTATTTAATTCCCATAATTTCAAACTTCATTTTACACTGAATTGCTTGCCATTGTAATTAATTAAATTTTCCATTGCCCTCAGCCAGGAACATTCAGAACTGCTGAGATTAATTGCTTACATCTACAGAGAGCTCCTCTCTCCATGTAAAAGTAATTAGAAGTCAAACATTGCAATTTCACTCAAATGTACAATTGTCTGGAGACTTTTTGATTCCCACGGAATATTTGTTAGTGGAAAAAATAGCTAGTATCTTTTGCAGGTATAAGAAACTTAGCATCTTTTCATGGATTTCATCATTTTATCATATTTTGCAAGCCAACTTGATTATAAAAAACAATTGTTTGTAGCTTAAGTGAAGGTTATTGATCTACACATACATGCTTGTAGAAATAAAAGAAAATATCTTAATTCTACATATAATTTAAGTAGTGCACTTTTACACCCCACCTCATCCCAACAGCCTAAGATCACAGCATATTAACATTAAACTTGCTTTTGGCCACCCTTTCATCTCTTGTTATACTGAAAAGTCTGTATTTCTTTCAACTGAAAGTATTTGTAAGGAGTAATAGAGCATATAAAGCAGTGTTAAATTTGATAAGACAGTATAGTATAAGGCTAAAATAGTATGAAGTAAAGAGTTAAATAAAAATATTACAGATCAGTGAATAGAAATGCCTTAACCCTAAATATGCAACTAATTCAAGATAATTTTTGACTTTTTCATGGAGATATTTGCACACATTTCTTTACTCTGAGACTTGGAAAAAAGATTCTCACAAACGAGGCACATGTTGGAGAAGTGATGGTTAAGAAAGAGGTTCTTGGGAACATGAATTCTGGAATGTACACAGTTGCTGTAGTACTAAAATGACTTGAGTAATATGCTACATTTTATACTTGCAAGAAATTTTAAGCTCAATATAAATGTTTTTGTTGAGTTGACATAAAATAACGTGCTAAAGAAGTGAAAGCATTGCAATCTTTAGTGTTAATAGTGGCTAAGAAAGCCATAACTACAGAATGGAAAATCAAAAACAAATAAAAAAAAATAAGTGAAAAATAGAGTTAGAGATTAAAAATGTGGAATGGAGAACTAGCTCAGAAGAATAAATCCACAGTAAAATGGGCTGTATGAGATAAGATAGTTGACTTTAGTATGAGAAGAACACAGTACCATTTTGTAATTCCTTCCAAGCAGAGGCAGGCTCAAACTACCTTCCCCTTGAAGGAAGCCGAGACAGTAGTCAGGACTGGGACTGTTGGATCTAGCAGGTCAACAACTATGATGACTTAGCACTGAAGGGAGCAAGAAAACCTGATTAACTGTCATCCTTACTCTCTAAGTATAATGATTCTTTTTTTTTTGGGGGTAGCATGGGTCTGAAACAAGCAAAAGTTGATAATAAAGGTAAACCATTATTTTGTACCTAATAAATCCACAAAGGGACATCTCAGTGTTGTGGACCATATTGCAACAATTTCAAGTCTTTTTGGTATATAAAATGAATGAAGATAAAGCAAAGGCTATAGTCCTAAATTATGTACCCACACACACATTGGTTAGGTAAAACCGATATTTATGGGGACGCAATAAGATGAAATATTTGGAAGTATGGATTTAAACGGCTTCTGTGGTGGCAGCTAGGAGTTATGCAAGACGAGACACTGAAGATAACACAAAAATAGAGAAAATGGAAACTTTTGTTTATGGATAGTAAGATGCAAACAATGAAATGTTTAGTCCCTTATAATTCAGGCATATTTTTATCAACCAGTGGAGAAGTTGTGGACATTAATTGAGCTGAAGGAATTTATCTAGGAGGGGACGAGGGCAAGAGTTAAGTGGGATAAAGCTGATCCTTCAAATAGAATACAGTGGTTTAGGATTTCTTGATTTGAAGGGATATCTTACAACTGCACATTTAAGGCACATATACAGTTCAAAATGGAAAGGGATGAGGATGAATTGGGTGGGGGTTCAAGAAAGACAATGGGTTTTTAGATGCAGATCCTCAAGGAGAACAACCACCACCATATAGAATTTTATATGCGTAAAGCAGCAGAAAGTATTCTAAAAAGTAAGTCAACATGAGAATGGAGAAATGAGATTTTGCTAGTAGGGATGACTGCAAATAGGGTACATAAAATAGCCAAGAAGGGGCTGGAATTTACTGAGGAAAGCTGACAAAAGAACCAATGTACTGTGAGCAAATAACTAAAGGGAGGATGTAGCAAAGTAGGATGAGGTGAAGAAGACATTTGGACTGTAGACTAGAGGCTGCCTTCCCTACCAGGGATTGATAAGAGTGTAGGCTAACAGTAAGGGATAGGGACTCAAGTGAAAGATCTGCTCTGGTAGTTTTAGTTGACACTAGAGCCTAAACCCTGCATAAACGTCTAGCCTACATAAAGAAACAGTGGGACCAAAAACATTTTCATCCCGTATATCTCATTGTTAATATCCATAAATAATTTCTATCATCTTCTCTTCTTTTGAGTAATTTCTTCTCGCATTTCTTTAGCTGCTTGCTCAAAATCCCTTTTCAGCCAAATTCCCAAGTATCTCTTCTCATGACCTTACAAAAAGGACATGCTCTGTACCAAATCATGTGTTGGGACATAATTTATTTCTGTAGACTTTGCTTTGTTTTTCCTTTATATCCTGTTATACCGGTAAAATATTTCAGTTCTCAAATAATTTTTTGTCATTTTCCACATTGGTAACATACAATAGTACATTATCCACAAAAAGGGTATTTTCTCATTCAACCTATATCCAATTATATTTTATTGTCTTGTGTCCTTATCAGATGCTTCTAAATATAAATGGACACCCCTGCCTAGTTCCTCATGTAAGGTTAAATGCTTTAGACACTTCACTACCACACTTCACCCTAGCTTGAGCTAGCTCTGTATAGGTATTAATATTGTCCATGTTGTGGAAACCGAAATGCCTGAAAAGAAAAGATCTCCTCATAAATTCCAAATTCACTCAGTCAAATGCTTTATCTGCATGCAGATCTATTAACGTTGTTATAGTATTATTCTCCAGTAGTATCCTTTCATATGGGTTCTGTTATATTTGTCAACCTTCTATAAACCCACACTGATCCAGGTTTTTATTCTTGGCAATATGTTTGCCATTTTTTGCCAGAATCATCTTAACACTTTCGTAGTCATGATTTAAAATCAAAGTGGGTCTGAATTTCTCTCCTTTTTTGGTAAAGCTACTACTACTGCTTCTGTCAATCCAAGGGAACATCCCCACCCAGAAAAATATTAATAGTACTAGTCTGACTTTCACTTCCAGGGGTTTTCCATTTTTTCTGGTTTCTTGTTACTTCATTAATTTCAGTTTTCTTTATTTTTGAAGTTAATACTCATCTTTCTCCTTTTAAGTAAGGAAATTTTAATTCTCACAAATATACTATTTCCTGTGTGTTGCTCTCAACCTTTACATATTGTCTGTGTAGTGTACTGTAATAATTTACTATTGTACTGATAATTTTCATAGGTCCTCTTCTACTGTATCATTCTCATAATTACAGATTTTAAGTGTTATCCATTTGACATTTTGGTGCCTTAAACACTGAGCGAACAATTTTGTTCCCTGACGATTCTTTTCAAAAAGTACTCATTTTCGAGCCATTGCTCTTTCTTCATTCATATTTTCTTGTGTAGACATTCTATCTTCCTTCTAGTGTTATTCAAGCTGTCGTATTCCACTTATTCTTCTTCAACTCTGTAAATCCTTTTATAAGCCCTCTGGATACCCACCTTGGCTTTTATTCTGCATCTCTTTTTTTTTTTTTTTGACATGTATTTTTAGTCTTCAGTTGATATTTATCTCAATTCTTTGCAACCTGTAAAATGCTTAGATTCAATTCTAGTAACATTTTAGATGTTCATATTTCACTGTTGCAGTCATCACACTTGGATAATCTGCTTGCAGGTAGCCCTCAGTCGGCCCGAATACCAGAGTCTTGGGATTTCTGCGTCGGATGCTGTCGCCTCTTCCATGGCGTCAGGTCATCAGGGGTATAAAACAGGCAGATGATGCCATTACATCAGTCTTTCTTGCCGAGAAAGAGCCTGAAGCAGTTTGCAAGTATCGGTTGGCCGCTACCTGAAATTTTTGTTTTTTGAGTTTCAAACCTGAAGTCTTCTAAAGCTAAGTTCCCCATTGGGGATCCTTTTTTCTTGCTCTAACCGATGTCAGAAAAAGTTAACAATTGTCTTGCCTCTGGAAAGCAAATACCTCAGAGATTTTCATTCTTACTCCATCATCTGTTTAGGCCCAGACCACAACGTCCCTTGCTGTCGGTTTTGTGCCTTGTTTAATGCCCGAACCATTAGTTGGGCTATCTTTGTCACTAAATTTTTTCGCTCTCGTTCTCCGTATTCTGAAATGGCTTTGATAAGCCATCCGACTACCGATCTTCTGAAAAAACGTAAAGATAAAGACAGAGACAGACCACATAGGTCCAAAACTACTGACGGCGCTTTCGTTAAGCTAGTTGCCAGTCCGCCAGTACTCAGAGGCACCTTTGCAGCCCCTGATGCCCACTTCTACAGATTTGAAGGCCTCTGCTGAGACCCATTCGGAGTCCAGTATGCAGCAAAATGCTTCTTCGACTATGGAACCTGCGGATGTCTCTACCTTGGATGGGTCCGGAGCAACTGTGCAGACACTGGCTTCCGAGGGTGTATTCTGACCTACCGATGTTCGAATTAAACTGACAACTTCGTTTTTAGCTAAAACTACTGAGTTTCATAGGCCCAGAGTACACAATATGCCTAGAAAACTGACGACCGAAGCACATGCTCAAGCTCCCATGCCACAAAAACAAATGCTTAGAATGGCTGAAGACCTTATTACCGTAATTGGGGGAAGCCAGCCTTCCCCTGCTAAGAGACAAAGAATTGAGTTTCATTCTGATTCTACAGACCAGGAGTCCGATGACTCTGACCCTTCTGATTACCAGGACATACCCTTATCAACCTATGAGGATTCAGATGCAGAGGAATCCATTCCCTCTGCCTCCCCTCCAGAGGATTTTTCTTTTGGTGAAACCTTGCATACTTTGCATTTCCGCTGGGAATGCCAGGACTACCCTCAGTCCAAAAAGAGACTCAGAGAATTTTTAGAGTTGCCTCAGCACAGGCCTCTAGCTATACCCCTTGTCCTGGATGTTGTAGATGATGTCTTCATGGAATCCAGTCTTACTCCAGACACTTGACCACTGGCCCCTAGGAAACCTGACCTGTACTACAGAGTACCTGATTCTCACAAATTTCTCTTTAAGAATCCTACTGCGGATCCAGAGACCATTTCCCAGGGACCTAAAGGTATTAAGGCTACTACAGCCAAAAACCCTATCCCTTCAGACAGGGATTCCATAGCTTTAGACAGATGGGGTAAGAAGGTATATACCTCTGCAACTCTTGCCATCAGGGCATTGAGTTGCCAGTTTCACATGTTGAAGTACCAGCAACATATTATGGAACTAATTAAAAACATTGTATTACTTCCTGATTGCACAGAAAATAGATTTACAAGAGTTAATGCATTCTGCAAACCAAGTTAGTAAGCATACTTTGCAGTGTGGCTTTGATGCCCTAGAAGCATCTTGCAGGGCTGCAGTCACTGGGTCTGTACTGAGAAGGCATGCTTTGACTGAAGGAACAAACCTTGCCAGATCATGTCAAATCAAAATTACTAGACACTCCTTAAATAAGGACCGTTTGTTTGGCACTAAAGCAGAAGAGGTTCTTAAAAAGATGGAAGAAAACACTAAATCTATGCAAACTGTTAAAGAATTCTTACAAGTGCAGCCACCTAGATTCAGTAAGGCATTGGCCTTCTAAAAACTGGTTCTTTCCAGTCCCTTCCAGGCCTTCTCAGTCCAAACCCAGGGGAAACAGACAACCCAGACTACAGTCTCAGGGTATGCAGAGATCTAAACAATGGAGTGCCCCCACCTCAAAAACAGGGAGTGGTAAGCCACCCCCTTATGGAAAAAGTTCACAATGACTTTTCAATTATCCTTCCCAGCCCTGCCCAATTACTTGCGCCCCTAGGAGGAAAACTTGCCCTTCATGCAAAATACTGGATGTCCATTACTCAGGACCGATGGGTCCTAAACGTTGCATCCCAGGGGTACAGATTCTACTTCCATTCACTGCCAACCCAGAGCGGGTTTCCAGACATTCCTCCAAACCAGTGGGCAGAGGTTCAAAAGCAAGTACTTCCCCTGCTCAATATCAGGGCTATTCAGCCTATTCCAGTAGACAAAGGGGACAGGGTTTCTACTCCAGACTGTTTCTGGTGCCCAGAAAAGAGGGCTCTTGGCGCCCTATCCTGGATCTATCAATTCTCATCACCTTTCTGGTGGTCCCAAAATTCAAAATGCTTATTCTGCAACAGCTTCTCCCCATGTTAGCCAAGGATGCCTGGTTAGTCACCCTAGACTTAAAAGAAGCTTATCTGCACATCCCCATAAGGGAGTCTTGCTGGAAATATCTATGCTTCAGGGCAGGCTCTATGCACTATCAATTCTCTGCACTGCCCTTTGGCTTATCTACTGCGCCCAGAGTATTCGCAAAGTGCCTAGCTGCAGCCATTGCATATTGCAGGCAGAGAAATATCCAAATTTTCCCATACTTGGACGATTGCCCGAGTCAGGCGGACAGTCAAGAATTGCTACTTCAGCACCTGGCATTTGTAAAAAGACTCCTAACTTCATTGGGGTACACCATCAACAAAAAAAAAAAAAAATCACAGCTGGTGCCCAGTCAAAAAATTGTATTCCTGGGAGCAAGCTTGAACACAGCTTCCCAGTTGGCATTTCTCACTCCAGAAAAACAGGTCTATTTAACCAACTGCTTCAAACAAATGGCCTCCAAAACCCAGCTATCTGCAAGGAAAATACTACAAGCCCTAGGGTTCGTGGCCTCATGCATTCTGCTAATTCCATATGCAAGACTGCATATGAGGAAACTTCAGTGGTACTTAAAAAGTCTTTGGTGCTAACATTCTTAGGACCTGGAAACAGTCATTCCTATCATACCTTGTCTAAGGGCAGAGTTCCTTTGGTGGGCAGAAGCATGCAACCACAACAAGGGACTGCCTATCACTCAACCCCTCACTGCCCAACCCCTGACAACAGACGCATCAGACTGTGCATGGTGGGCTCACATGGCAGGCAAATGCATTCAGGGCAAGTGGAGCCCAGGACAAATTCTCCTGCACATCAATAAAAAAGAGATGCTAGCTGTACAGAATGCTCTGACAGCCTTCAAATACCTAATCCTTCCAAGGCAGCTGCTGATAAAAACAGACAACACCACAGTTATGTGGTACATAAACAAGCAGGGGGGAACCCATTCTTACCCACTCTGCAGGTTAGCCATGACCCTGTGGAACACAGCCTTGAGCAACCAAGTGCATCTACAAGCTCAATTCCTGCCAGGCAAACAAAATTCACTGGCAGATGACTTAAGCAGAAATCTCCTAGACCCATACAAGTGGAAATTGGAGCCCAACACCTTCAACCTTCTAATCCAGCGGTGGGGGATACCGGAGGTGGACCTCTTTGCCTCCCCCCGAGAACCACCAGTTGAGCAAATTCTGCACCAGGAACCCTCATAGCAGGTCCTGGAAGGTGGATGTCTTATCCTTCAAATGGGAAAACCTTTCATTTTATGCTTTTCCCCTCTGCCCCTCCTCTCAAAAGTACTACTCAAGATCAAACAGGACAGGCCAAGGGAAACTCTTATTGCCCCATACTGGCCACGCCAGCACTGGTACCCACTCTTACACAGTCTGATAACAGTGCCACCCTGGCACCTTCACCAGATACCTTCACTGCTGTCTCAGCAGGAGGGACAGAATTTGAATCCACAGTTGCAAACCTTAAACCATGCAGCCAGGCTTATCCTTTGAATACATCACCAGCATCCCTCAGCAAACAGGTGCTGGGCATCATTCTTGAGGCCAGAAGGCCTAATAGTTGGAAATACTTTGCTGAAAAGTGGAAAATATATTGTTCTTGGAATCATTCTCAAGGAAAGGACAAAGCAGTGCCCTCCTTACCTCAAATCCTGGATTACCTATTAGAGCTACTCCACAGAGGCCTATCTTTCTCCTTAAGATCCATGCCTATGCCATCTCAGCTCATTATAATACTGAGCCCACCTCTATTTTCTCACCCTCTCATCACACAGTTCCTGAGGGGGGCTAACAACTTAAGGCCCCCTAGGAGAGCACCCGTCCCTGCCTGGGACCTTAACTTTGTACTGGAAAAACTCACGCTTCCCAGTTTTAAACCTGCTGTTTTAGCAGAGTTAAAATTCCTCTCTTGGAAAACAGCCTTGCTTTTAACCATAACTTCAGCAAGAAGAGTGTCTGAGTTAAATGCACTAATGGCTGTGGAACCCTTCATTATTTTTCATGGTGACAGGGTTTCCCTCAGGACTAACCCGTCCTTTATGCCTAAGGTGGTGTCCAGTGTGGCTTTAAACCAATCCATCCATTTACCAACCTTCTTCCCTAATCCTCAGAATAAAGGGGAAAGGATCCTGCACTCCTTGGACGTACACAGAGAGCTCAGGTTCTACACTGACCAGACTAAACCTTTCAGAAAATCTGACCAACTGCTAGTCAGCTTTGTTACAGGGGCAGAGGGCAAGGCCATTTCAAAGCAAACCATTTCCAAATGGATAGCACATTGCATCCATTTCTGCTACAAGCACCATGGAAAAACCTACACCACAGGGGATCAGAACACATTCCACTAGGGCTACTTCCACCTCTACAGCATTTCTCAGGGTAGTCCCTACCAGGGACATTCTGGAAGCTGCAACCTCGAGTTCTGTACACACCTTCACCAAGCATTATCACTTACCTATTTTTTTCTAAATCCAGACCTGGATTTGCTGTAGCAGTCTTACAAGGCCTGCTAGCCAACCCTAACACTTCTTGACTGCCTCCACCCTTCCTCAGCTTTGGGAATCAACTCAAGTGTGATGACTGCAACAGTGAAACACGAAGAACGTAGTACAGTTGTGTACACTTACCATAAATGTAGATGTTCGAGTGCATTCACTGTTGCAGTCCTAATGTCCCTCCCTCCAGCCCCCTAGTTTTCTCTCTCCTTCTACCTATCCTCTCTATGGCCATTTTTAATGGCAGTGGTATTCACTTTTTATTGGTGGTGTTCCACACCATATACTAGCTTCCTATTTGGGACAAGAAAAATTGATGTATTCGTGTCTGCTGCCTGTTTTATACCCCTGATGACTTGACGTCATGGAAGAGGCGACAGCATCTGACGCAGAAATCCCAAGACTCTGGTATTCAGACCGACTGAGGGCTACCTGCAGGCAGATAACCCAGGTGTGATGACTGCAACAGTGAATACACTCGAACATCTGCATTTATGGTAAGTGTACACAACTGTACTTTAGTTTGATCTCCCCAATCATTCAGTGGTTTAATTTTCAGACAAAATACTGGAAAATGCTAGTGTTTATCACAATACTTGCTTACAAAATTTACATTTGTAGAGTTGCTCTGTCTGATACTGTCACCAGAAGTGTTTTCATGGTTTAGACCATGTTGGCTTGACAAACTGTCAGGTCAGGTTTTACCTTAAGATGGTAAATGAGTTTGGGATGATTGACTAGTTGTTCTCACCTTAACATCAGAGTAGGGGCATTGTAGCAGTCACTAATCAAACCATTTGCATCTAGATATTCAGAATGTTCTGTCATCATGTGGCATTTATGCTTTGATCATTGTGGTGGTCACTGCAGCAAAGGTGCAACTAGTCTCTCTCTCTTCTTTTTTTAAAGACCTTTACCAAGCTAGCACTTAAGACGTAGACATACAAACATTAATAGAAAACAAACCATATTAATATTTTCCTTTTTTGTGCATTATACATTACATATGTTTTCTTTTAACAATCAAGAACTCCAACATTACATAAATTGCTCAATTCCTGCCTTCCCTTAAACCTTACTCCTCTTTCTCTTGACCAGTATTCTACATTTATTATTCCTACACATTCCATGTAATTCTATGTAATGTGCTCCTTCTGTTTTTCTAAAGATTCTGCTTCCAGTTCTTTAGAACATCAAGTACTTTAGTTATAGCTGGCTTAGATTGTGATTTCAGTTTTCTAGTTTTTGGCAGCCAGTGACATTAAAGTTAGTAAGACCTTACTATATCTAAGCAATTCAGATCGCATGTCCCAGGTCAAAAGGATTATTTCCTTAGCTACAGCCAATTCTTCCCCTATCATTTCTGGCACAATACTTCATAGGGAATTTTTTAAATCTGCCAGTTCATTGCTATCCATGAAACCGTATTCCTACCTACATCTGACTTTTCAATCACATCTCCAGCATCTCCTTATCTCTCTGAGGGAAAGACATTTAAACAGGATATAAAAATAGCTATGCAAACAGTTTCAAGCAAAAATCTTAAACCTTCTGGACTTAGCTGCATACTTAGGAGCCATACACATGCTTTGTAAGTTGTCTTTGGAGTCTCTTCCCAAGCTTTTCTAACCACCTCTGATCAGCTCTTACAGTTATGATGCAATAGTTCATGTGCTATACTGATTTCCTTTTGTAACAGAAAATTCTATTCTAGACTCAAATAAAAACTCCTCCAAATGTGTTTTGTTTTTTTAAACTTAAGACTGCTGTTTCCTTTCCCTTTCTGTATATTCTTTATATCAGTCCCTGGTAGGGAATATTTTTTTAACTTACAGTTCAGACTTTGGCTTGGCCTTATCCCACTTAAATTACCCTCCCTTTCAAGTTAATTGCTCCCAATACTTTAGTTACTTTGACACACTTTTTAATCAAGTAACTTATATCTCCCTCTTGCCTATTTTCCATACCCCTGCTTGTAGTCATCTCTAAGAATCTTCCTTTTGCATTGCCATGTTGGCCAAGTTTGTAGTGTACTTTTTGCTGCTTTAGAATATAATAGATGGTTGCCCTTCTCCTTAAGGACCTGCATCCAAAATCCTACTTTCTCCTTGTTTCTTAAACTTAGTACATTTTCATCATCGTCCTTTATCACTTGGATTTATTGTCTTTTGCTTCTGTTATGTATATGAGCCAGAATTGTGTAGCTTTAAAGTATCCATTCAAATTAGGTATTCCTATACCACCTTGTGCTATGGGGAGGATCAGCTTATCCTCCTGCCCTCTATTCCTCCCAAATAAATTCCTTTACTTCTTTATTATCCACAACTTCTCCTCTGGTTGGTAAACAAATGCCTGACCTGTATATAAAGCTAAAGGGACTACACACATGTTCACTTCTTGCATCTTACTATCCATGGCCAAAATCAAGAGCGTCCAGTTTCTTAATTTTTTGTATTTTTTTTTGTTTAGTTTCCTCCCAAGTATTTTGTTGCTATAACACAATCCCTTTTAATCCATACACCCAAGCACTTCGTTTTATTGTGTTTATATGTATTAGTGTTGATGAACCAATCCAAGTATGAATACATAGTTTAATGTTAGTCCTTAAATCTTAAATCTTCATTAATTATAGGATTCCTGAAAGACTAGAAACTGTGCCATTTCTAGATTTGTCAAGTATGTAATATCTGCAAATAAAGCTTTTCTTTATTACCATACCAGCATACCTCTCAACCTGTGAACATAAAAAATCTGGATAAAGGCCCATGAAAAATAGGTACAAATCTGTATGCTGATTAACATAAAATTTGCATACATAATTATATAGCCCCACCCACTCCAGTGGAATTATGGGACACCAACTTTCTAATACAAACTCTAGATCAGACAACCAAAATATGGCCCCAGACCCTGTAGTAAATGGTAACCATTTTTGAAATGTGTAGTAATGATGTTCACTGGGAAGGCAGAATATGATGACCCTTAGGATTTTGTTTTTGGTGACTTGCAGTATGTGGGTTTTGTCATAAAAGTGAAGCATTTAATGGTAGGCAATATTCTAATCTTGCAATTGCAATATGGAATAGATGGCAAATTGATAAGGTCATAGTCACTAGGTATCTCTACCAAAGAGGACTTTTTCAGGACTGCAGCATCCACCCCATTTAAAAGTACAACATGGTACAGCATCAGCAATCCATCTACATACTATGGGAGTAGAACCCACAGCTTTCTGCATCAAAAGCAAGCAGTCTACCTGTTATGCCAACTCTGCTTGTGCTAGCAGTACAAGCAGCACTAAACTTCTCTCCCCATGAAGAACTATGTAGCACAAGAAATCTGGAGACAAAGGCCCAAAACCAGGGACACATTTTAAACATTGCTTGTATAATCTTAGAAATGTTGCTAGAATAAAATGTTTTGTGTTACCATGCCTTTCCTGAAAGATAGGAAGACTGACACTTAAATGGCTGTCATTATTTATGGAATTCAGTTCTCACTGCTTTGCCAGAAAAAAACACAAATTGTAAGAGTAACAGACCAAAAGTGAACCATAAAAAAAATAGCTGCCAACTCTGCTTAATACATCAATGAACCATACACAGAGCGTAACCCAATTCTGCTTAAATAAATTAGCATTAGCTGCTGCCACTGCCAACTCTGCTGATGCTGGTCCACAGAGAATTGGGCCATAACCAAGCAAACAACTTGTGCCTGCTAGCAGCAGTGGAAGCTTCCAGGCTCATCTACAGTACTGGGTGTACCATTTCATAAGAGTGGGATGGGATTTAGTTGTCATGCTTCAGCAGACTATGCAAACCCAAACCACAAGAAAGAAGGCAAAAAAAAAAAATACAAAGGAACCACGACCATCAACCACAGGTTAACAAATGCTGACAATAAGGCACCGACCAGGAATGTAGTAAAACACCATTTAATCCACAGTTGATCAAACAGACTGAGCGCTTTCTCCAGGTCTACTGGCTTCATCAGAGTCAATTTACTAATATCACTCAGGTTACCTTATATACACCCACTGTTCATCAATTAATCAATTAGAAATAATTAATAAAATTAATAAAATTAAGTTAATTGTATCCTATTAAACCCTTCACTGAACAGAACCTTGATGCTAGCTGATCAGTAAACTTACAAAAAATATATCTGTATAATAATATTATTAAACTTACACAAAAATATATAAATAAAAAATGTGTATAATATATGTATATACTGATTTGTACAAAAAACTCACATAATCTAAACATTATTACATATGAACATTTCATGAAAATTTTATCCTTTGTGTTAACACATATAAAAACTCTGTCACCCAAGTTGAATTACATTTAGTCTAAGTAAAATAAAACATTAAAATACATTTAAATGCTAAATACTTCTTTCCCTCAAATGAATGAAGCACGATGTTTTAATACAGGTTTTAATGCAATGCATTCATTTAACCCAGGGTACCTTGTGGCATTAAGTCTTATCTGCCACTCTGTTTCACGTAAAGCTACACAATTCCCAGTATCACCATTACTATTTGGTTTTATTCTATCCACAATGAAGAATAAGAATTTTTTATATGTAGAACAAACTTTAGAATGCATGTAAAGGGAGTTATGTTCATCCTTCCTTCTAATAGAGTTAACGTGCTCCCTAATTCTCTCCTTGAGACATCTTGTTGTCATGCCCACATAAAATGCCTCGCATGACATACAAGATGCCACATATACACAGTTTTTTGTGACACAATTACATGAACCCGGACATGCAATAGTACGTTTATAACCAGCCACACTTAGATATGTTCCCACAGAAATATATCTACATGATTTACATCTACCACATTTTTTCATACTAGATGTTACAAAGTCGTGACTAGTTTTTTCCAATATTTCTTTTAAGTTATATCCCCTACCATATGTTATGGCTGGTTTTGATCCCAATACAGCTTTGACCTCACTACTCAGGAAATATTCCCACAATTTCCTCAAATTGTCACTTAATTCTGGAGTTCTGTTGTTATATCTCAATATAAGCCTTGATTTTTCATCACACAAATTCCCCTTTACCCGTCCAGGTTTCAAAGTTGATGTAATTCCAATTTCATTCTCACTTTTTAAAATAGGCAAATATCTACTCCTTCTCTTCCTGTATATTTCTTTTTTGAGTTTCTTCAACATTTCAATTGGGTACCCCCTTTCCAAAAACATACCTATGAGTGTGTACATTTCTGACCTAAAGGTATCCTCATCACTAACAAGTCTCGATAGTCGAATCATTTGTCCCTTGACCAGTCCTTTCCTTTGGTGTAGAGGATGACAACTTAAATAATGTAGCATAGAGTTAGCATAACTTGGTTTCCTATATATGGTACTACCTATTAAAGTTCCATTTTTCAAAATCTTGATATCCAGGTAATTGGCTACATCCTTAGCCCATTTATAGGTAAACCTCAAAAAATTAGATGTTCCATTCAGGTATGCCACAAAGTCTGTTGCACTCTGTTCATCCCCTTTCCAAATAATAAGAATGTCGTCCAAAAATCTATTGTAGGAGATAATATTGTTAACAAAATTAGAACCTAGGACATGCTCTTTTTCCCATGCCAATAAAACTAAATTGGCAAAAACAGGGGCACATCGTGCCCCCATTGCTACTCCTGTTAGCTGCTGATATATTTCTCCTTCAAATATGATGTAATTATTTTTTAATATTAGTCCCATTAAGTCATAGCATAACTCAAGCCTATCTACATTAAAGCTTGGACTGGTCAACAGACTGTCATAAAAAAGTTCAAGTCCTTGTTCATGTGGAATTACTGAGAAAAGATTGATGACATCTATTGTCAGAAAACTAACACACTCATTCCCCAGCAATTCCACTTCTTTCAACCTTTCAAGACAATGCCACGAGTCTTTTAAAATATGGGTTGCATCTACTACTGCTTCCTTACACAGTGTGTCCACAAAAGCCGCTAAGGGTTCCGTCTTGGACCCCTTTGCTGAAACTATGGGTCGAAATTGTAGTTGTTCAGTACCTTTATGTGTTTTAGGTATCCCAAAAAACCTAGCCATCTGAGGGTATTTAACCATGAGATAGTCATATTCCACTTCATTTATAACCCCCTGGAATAATGCATCATGTAAAAACAGATCAATTTTGTAATATGCCCTGTTCACTTCATTTCTTGTCGCTCTACTGTAAGTTCTTTCATCATTCAAAATTTTCAACATTTGGCAACAATAGTCGACATTACTCATAATTACCATCCCACCACCCTTATCAGGTCTCATGAACCTGTAATTGTGTGATGAAATTAATTCATTGAGTAAATTTCTCTCCTCATTAGATAAATTGTCTTCTCTATTGTTATTCTGAGAGCATATTCTCCTAAACTCATATTCTACTAGATGCTCAAAAGAATTAAGTTCCATATTTGGGGGTGGGATAAATGTACTTTTTCTTTTTATTTTCTCTTGCTCATAGTTAACCATATCCCTCACTCCCCTTCCATTGAAATATAATTTCAAATTTAACTTTCTCATATATAGCTTCAATTCAACAATTAATTGTGTCACATCAATATTATAACTGGGTACAAATTTATTTCCCTTGCTAAAAAGTTCAAAGTAAACATCATTGATTACTAAGTCAGTGTAGTTGTATATTATAAACCCTCTTTCTCTTAGAATCTCGTGCTTCATACCTAAATGTATCTCAGGTGAATTACTAACACAACTACCCCCCAGGATAACAGTCTCACAATCCATAAAATCATTTGTAGAATCAGAATTCACCACTGTTTCGACCTCATTATAGAGATCCCTACTAGTGGTCACACATTCACTATCAGTTAAGGCATTAGTTTCTCTCATAGAATCATAACACATATTCACTTCTTGAACAATCACATTTCCCCCCCCATTTTTTAACACTTCAAATGAAATTTGCTCAGTTACTTGCCCATTGTTAACATCATTGTTGTAGATAGTATTGATTATGTACACATAGATGATTCAATCACTGAACAGAGTTTCAATGTCATAGTACAAAGTAAAATCAACACACATTTCACTTTTCAAAACTCTTCCCGTTGGTTCCTCCCTCTCCTCCTGGGGCTGGGATGGAATACCCTGCCATCTGGTGGCCCCTTGCTTAATAACCTTTCCGAACGCCGAAGCGCTACTGGTGGATCTAAAAAAACATCCTCAACCTGCAAGTTATCCGTTTCTTCCGGACTAGTGTTCACAAAACTAGTCCTATAGCCACCTCTGTTAGCAGCATAAGATTTAACCCGCCCCGGAGGATAGGCAACCTTATTCTTATATTCAGTACTGTCTCTAATAAGTTTTTTGTTCTTACGTGCAACATTTTTATTAACAAAAACCTCAATGTTCTGAATTACTTTTTCATAGTGTTGCTTGTGTTGAAAAAATAATAAGTCATTCGAAATACTTGTATCGAGTTTTGTAATTTCCTCACGTAAATGTTTGATTTTAACTTCATTATTACGTATAATAATGTCCAAAAGCTCAATACCTGTCCTTTGAAATAGTTCTTTAAGTTCTCCTCCGGCTTCCGATTCAAGGTCTACCCCCATCGGGAGCTTCCACACGCGTAATCCCTTCGGTACCTGCTGCATTTCTCTAGATTTCTTGAGAAACGCACTGTCAAGTTGAATGGCTCTGTACCTAGTACAAAGTTTCTCGTATTCGAAAATCTGTTCCCTTAGCGTCAACGCTGGCTTATGGAGCTGTCCGCTAGGTCCCCCTGCATTTGCGTCACCACGGACGTCAATCTCCGGAGCTTCCAACCAGGAGGCTAAGTCCCGCCGTTTGTTGAGCAAATTTGAACAAACATTACAGTTGTTGTCTTGTGTTTGTGGTCCCTCCTTCGATCTCACACCGCTTAGGGCACCACTATACGTTTTATTTGCACTCGTTCTCTGCCCCGGTGTTATGTCCTCAGGCGAGTGCAAAGTATACAATTCAGCTTGAGAATCCGTAATACTGTCAGTGGGTGTATTGTTACTCACACGCTTTTCTTCCCTGTAAGCTTGAACCAGCTTACCCATCATGAGATTGAGATCTCTCAAAATCACCTCCATAACCCGGTCTCACCTCGTCCAGCACGCCAACACAGGATCGAATTCACAAAGTAGAAAAGGTTAAAAAAACGCTCCAATATAGGAACCACAAAGAAGCAAAGGAACCACGACCATCAACCACAGGTTAACAAATGCTGACAATAAGGCACCGACCAGGAATGTAGTAAAACACCATTTAATCCACAGTTGATCAAACAGACTGAGCGCTTTCTCCAGGTCTACTGGCTTCATCAGAGTCAATTTACTAATATCACTCAGGTTACCTTATATACACCCACTGTTCATCAATTAATCAATTAGAAATAATTAATAAAATTAATAAAATTAAGTTAATTGTATCCTATTAAACCCTTCACTGAACAGAACCTTGATGCTAGCTGATCAGTAAACTTACAAAAAATATATCTATATAATATTATTAAACTTACACAAAAATATATAAATAAAAAATGTGTATAATATATGTATATACTGATTTGTACAAAAAACTCACATAATCTAAACATTATTACATATGAACATTTCATGAAAATTTTAACCTTTTTATATGTGTTAACACAAAGGATAAAATTTTCATGAAATGTTCATATGTAATAATGTTTAGATTATGTGAGTTTTTTGTACAAATCAGTATATACATATATTATACACATTTTTTATTTATATATTTTTGTGTAAGTTTAATAATATTATTATATAGATATATTTTTTGTAAGTTTACTGATCAGCTAGCATCAAGGTTCTGTTCAGTGAAGGGTTTAATAGGATACAATTAACTTAATTTTATTAATTTTATTAATTATTTCTAATTGATTAATTGATGAACAGTGGGTGTATATAAGGTAACCTGAGTGATATTAGTAAATTGACTCTGATGAAGCCAGTAGACCTGGAGAAAGCGCTCAGTCTGTTTGATCAACTGTGGATTAAATGGTGTTTTACTACATTCCTGGTCGGTGCCTTATTGTCAGCATTTGTTAACCTGTGGTTGATGGTCGTGGTTCCTTTGCTTCTTTGTGGTTCCTATATTGGAGCGGTTTTTTAACCTTTTCTACTTTGTAAAAAAAAAAAATACACTGTAGACTCGGTGTTTGTTAATGCCCAGAAACAAATACTTTGTGTAGATTCAACTTTAAACCACCAAAAGCAGTGCTGTTTCGTTGTACATATAACCAAATAAATCCAGGGGGTTCTGTCCTGTTATATCAGTAGTCAAATGTTGGCAAACTGAACTGCATATTTAGTTTCACCACTCACCTTGCACCTTTAGACCTGGCAGAGTCTACAACTTAAGTTCTCCAAGTCACTTCAGGTAGCCAAGCGAACCTTTCCTTCACCTACTGAAAATTTAATGACTGTTCAATATCCTTCTCTCACATCCTCTCACTCCTAGTGCTTTCCCAGTTCAATTTTAAGAGTCATTATTCTTTTCACTTTTATTGTCAATGGTTCCTTTGTCACATAATCCAGTAACTGAGACAATCCTTACAATATACCAATCACTGACTTAACAGAGGTAAACAGCTGTGTGTCCCAACAGGAAAGCACACCTTAAGAACCACTAAAACAATAGCTTATGCAACAAGAATCTGCTCCATCAGTATTTTTAAAGCCTCCAAAAACTGTGCTCTTTGTTATAGTACAGTCTCTGAAAAAATCATAATCTAACATTAGCAACCTTTCTTCATCTGTGATCCCTTTTAACAGTAAGCACAGCTGTGAAAAATAAATTCTTTTCAGACCTAGTCACAAATTGTACCAAAATCAAAGTCAGCCAGCAATAAACCCTGTCAGGTACTTGACAGTAGCAGTCTGTAGACATTTTCTATTCCCAGCAAATCTTAGAAAAGCCTGTCCATTAGGTCATTTTTTCACATACTCAAGACACCCAAAACTTTCATCTCCAGCCAAACCTCTCTAATTACTAGTTGCACCTTCTTGCCTTATCCTCCAGGGTAACCAAATTCTGTTCAGTATAAACAGGCTGCTTAGTTCCACAGATTTCAGTTACACTATGTTTATGCCACCATGTTGTATCATATCGCTCCTACAAAAACTCACTGGAGTCATCTTCCATAGCTTCCAATTGCTTAGTGTAATAATTCCTGAGCCCAAACCACTTTCATCTGCTGCTTCTCTGCCTCCATACTATCATCTATATGACCTCATAACCATTTACTTCTTGGCAGATTCCAGCATACACAGAGCGTAATCCAATTCTGTTTAAATTAGCATTAGCTGCTGCCACTGCTTAAGCTAGAAAGCCCCAATTTTGTTTAAATAAATTAACTGCTGCCACACCAACGACCTGAGCGTAAACGTAATAGTAGATGAACTGGCGTTTGAATTAGAAAGCTAGAAACCCAGCGTAATTCTGCTTAAATAAATTAGCTGCTGCCATTGCTTAAGCTAGAAAGCCCAGCTCTGCTTAAATAAATTAAATTATCTGCTGCGCTGCCACACCAGCGAACTGAACACTTAAAATAAGGCCGAGCATCTGTTTAAATGAACACTGAGGCTGAGAGTAAATTTGAAATAGAAAGCTGACTACCAGCTAACCTTAGTACATGCACACACACCCTACCTTAAACCACTTTACTTAAATAACAACACCAAGTGTTATAGACTGCTTAAATAAAATAATGAACTGGTTAGTAAAATAATGAATGAACCATGATTTCATGAACCAGTGCCACTCTGCAATCAACCACTCACTCTGCTTAAATAAAGTAACACTGAGGCTGAGCATAATTGATAAGCTAACCGCTAACGATACACTGCTTCCTCCAACAATGAGACTGGTTTCTTACCTGGGAGCCCATGGCATGTGTGGGTTCTAAGCAGAGTGGACGTAACTTAATTTTCACAGCTCCCATTGCTGCTGTATTCCCTCCAATCTGACAGAGTAGAGTCAAACGAAGCTGATGTCATTACGCACGTACCTGTAGGCTGGTGATGCATGATGACATCAGCCACAAACTTAAAGTTGTATTAACACGAAAAAATAAAATAAGTAAAACAAAAAAATCGAGAATTAAAGGGGCCACTCCGGAATTCGTGGCACCCCATTATTTTGTCTTTAAAACCAGTGAATACCGTGGAACTCAGTACAGTTGAGTGGTATACCAGATGTTCTTCGTCTTCCCTTGCTGCAGTCCTGACAATTGGGTATAGTCCGCGTCCCAGTCGGCCCGAATACCAGAGTATAAGGCTGACGTCGGTCATGGCGCCTTAGACTGACGTCAGTACGTCAGGGTACTAATGCGCATGACCGCGTCATTTCCTCAGTCTTTTGCCGCATGGTCCGATGCAGAAGCAATTTTGCGAGTGCAGGTTGGCGTTTGAGATTTTCGAAACCGGAGTTTCAGACCGAGTACAGAGTTGGCTAAGTAACCGCTGGAACATTTTGGTTTTTCTTGCCTCAGTATTTAACCGGATGTCAGAAAAGTGAATAACTGTATTTCTTGTGGGAAGCAGATACCGCATAGGGATTATCATATTTTGTGTATACCTTGTTTAGGGCCTGAGCACGACGTTGTTGGTTGCCGCTCTTGTGCTAGATTTAACAAGCGCATCTATTAAGAGGAGGCTTGATTGTGCTAGGTTAGTGTTTGGGAAGCGTTAATTATACTATGCCGCCGGATGCTCCGACGCCTGCTTCATCTAAGAAGCGCAAGGACAAAACAGTGAAGTCTAGGGGTGAGGAACCGCAGTCCCGGACGTCGGTCCTTTAGAAGGCTCAGGGGAGCCAGAGGTTTTGCCAGGAGTCTCTATGGAGTCTCAGGCAGATACTTTACTGTTACAGGATGTGCCCTCTCAGGAGGTAGGCCAGGCTGAGGCGGCTTCTCAGGTAACTGTTCTTCCCTCTCTTCCCAAGGTAGTTAGGGCCTCTCCTTCTGTTGCCAAAGCTTCTTTTAGAGGAAGGCCAAGTTCAGCTTCTGTAGGGGCTTCTCCTAGCATTTCGGGCTCTGTGCCTAAGAAACATATGCTTAAAATGGCAGAAGATTTGATTTCTCTGATTAGAGGTTCTATGCCCCCACCTGATAAGAGGCCTAGGGTGGAACAGGAGTTTGATAGTTTTGAACAGTGTTCACAGGCTTCAGAGTCTTCTGTGGAAGACTTGCAAGAGTTTCCTGCTTATTCTGATTCTGATGTGGATGATTCCACTCCTTCAGCTTCTCCTCCTGAGGATTTTTCATTTTCAGAGACTCTTCACCCATGAGGGAGCACTTTAAATGGGAAGGCCAAGATTACTCTGACTCCAGAAAAGGCTTAGGGAATTCTTGTTTTGCCCCAGCATAGGCCCTTAGCTATTCCTCCTGTGTTGAATGTGGTGGAGGATGTTTTTGCAGAGGCTTCTCTGAACCCTGATTCCTTGCCTCCTGCTCCTGTTAAGCCTGATAGGTATTATAGGGTGGCCGAAGCTCATAAGTATTTGTTTAAGAGTCCCAGGGCGGACCCAGAAACTGTTTCTCAGGGGCCTAAAGGTGTTAAAGCTTCTGTGGTTAAAAATCCTGTACCCTCTGATAAAGAGGCAAGGGCTTTGGATAGGTGGGGTAAGAAAGTATATACTTCTTCCACTCTAGCCATGAGGGCGTTGAATTGTCAATTTCATATGCTGAAATATCAGAATTATCTCCTTTCACAATTAAAATCTAAGGTGGATGCTTTGGCGGAAGGTATTGAGTGTAAAGAATTGCTGGATTTGGTTCATGTGTCTGAACAAGTGGGTAAGCATTCTTTGCAGTGTGGTTTTGATGCTGTTCAGGCCTCCTCGAGGGTGGCTGCTACTAGTTCTGTTCTTCGCAGACATGCATGGTTGAAGGATCAGAATTTAGCTGAGCATGTTAAGACCAGGATTTTGGATGCTCCTTTACAGTCTGATGTGTTGTTTGGACCGCCTGTGGAAGCAGTTTTAAAGAAAATGGAGGACAAAGCTAAGTCTATGCAGACTGTTAAAGATTTTTGCAGGTGCAGCCTCCAAAGTTTAGTAGAAATTGGCCTGCTAAGGGGTGGACATATCCTGCTTATGGTTCCCAGTCTAGGGGTAGATCTAGACGTGGTAGGGGCAGGGCTCAAGGTCCGCTTACGGCTAGATGAGAGAGTTCACCTGCTCAGACTTCTGGTGAGGGCAGGGTCAGTCCTTTCGTAAGCAGAACCAATGACCTGCCTTTTCAGCTGCCAGTGGACTCTCGTCTGGCAGCTCCTTTGGGAGGAAGATTGTCTCTTTTCAAAGAAAATTGGGATTTAATCACTCAAGACAGATGGGTGCTGGATATCATTCATCACGGGTACAGATTTTATTTCCACACAATGCCCCTTTCAAAGGCATGCCAGATGTTCCTCCTCCACAAAGAAAAGAGGCTCACAAGCAAGTTTCTCAGTTACTCCAGATAGGGGCTATTCAGCCAGTCCCTGTGTCAGAAAGGGGCTTGGATTTTATTCTCGCCTGTTCCTAGTGCCACAGAAGGGGAACAGGTGCAGACCAATTATGCTTATATCTATCCTCAACACTTATCTGGACATTCCCAAGTTCAAGATGTTGACGTTACAGCAACTGTTACCTCTGCTGGGCAAGGATCACTGGATGGTAACTTTGGATCTCAAGGAAGCTTACCTTCATGTGCCCATAAGGCTAAGTTGCAGAAAGTATCTGCGGTTTCGAACTGGAGATTTTCATTATCAGTTCTCTGCATTGCCCTTTTGGCTTATCTACTGCGCCCAGAGTATTCACAAAGGTTCTGGCTCCAGTGATAGCTTACTTCAGGCTTCAAGGCATTCAAATTTATCCCTACTTGGACGACTGCCTGATTCTGGCTCAAGAAAAGGAACACCTTCTACAGCATCTGGAATATGTCATAGCAGTGCTAAGATGCCTAGGGTATTCTGTGAACGAAATAAAGTCCAGTCTAGTACCCTCTCAAGACATGTGCTTTCTGGGTGTGAGACTGAATACAGCAGCCCAGATGGCCTTTTTAACCCCGGACAAACAAAAGAGTCTGTCACTTTACTTCCATCAACTATCTCATCAGTCCGTGCTGACTGCAAGGACAGTCCTTCAAGCATTAGGGTTCATGGCATCTTGTATTCTGGTGCTTCCCAATGCCAAACTGCATATGAGGAAGCTGCAATGGTATCTCAAAATGTATGGACACAGCACTGCCAAGATTTGGACACTGTCATTCAAATAATACCTTGCCTTCAAAAGGAATTCTTGTGGTGGGCTCAGGAATGTCACCTAAACAAGGGACTCTCTGTGACCCGCCAGAGGCGAGTCAGATTTTAACGACAGATGCCTCGGACACTGCTTGGGAGCTCATCTAAATGGAAAGTGGATACAAGACAAGTGGCCTGCCAGACTACAGCATCTACATATCAACATGAAGGAGATGTTAGCAGTCCAGTTTGCATTGATGGCGTTCAAGGAGTTACTTCTTCCAGGGCAGGTGTTGATTCTGACAGACAACACAACTGTCATGTGGTACATCAACAAGCAAGGGGAACACATTCTTATCCTCTATGCAGGCAAGGAATGATATTATGGGAGACTGCGTTAAGCATGCAACTGACTCTTCAGGGTAGGTTTCTGCCAGGAGCACAGAACTCCCTAGCAGATGTATTAAGCAGACAAATCATGGATCCCCACGAGTGGAAACTGGATCTTCATGTATTTCAGAAATTGACAGTGTCATGGGGAACTCCAGACATAGATCTGTTCGCTTCTCCACTAAACCACCAGCTGCCAAAGTATTGCACAAAGGGGTTTCATCACACAGCTTGGAAAGTGGATGCTCTGTCTTTCAGTTGGAAAAACCTTCATGTCTATGCCTTTCCACCTCTACCTCTTCTTCCAAAGGTATTACTAAAGGTCAGACAGGACAGGCCAAGGATGATTTTGATAGCTCCAGATTGGCCTCGGCAACACTGGTACCCACTTCTAAGGAGTCTTGTAAAGAAGCCTCCATGGCCTTTACCTCTGATTCCTCATCTGTTATCTCAGAAGGACGGTCATCTGCTCAATGTCAAGCTTCATTCTCTTCATCTCACAGCTTGGCATATTCTGTGTTGAAACATGGTAGGTCTCAGCTTCCTCAACAAGTTTTAAATGTGATTATGGAAGCTAGAAGGCCTAGTACTAGGAGAGTGTACGCAGAAAAATGGAAGAGATTTTTATTTTGGAGTACAGCAAAGAATTTGGAGATTTCAGAGCCTAATTTGAGTGTGGCTCTTCAATATCTTACTGAGTTATTGGACAAAGGTTTGTCTTTCTCTTCCATAAAGATTCATGCTGCAGCAATTTCAGCTCACTATGATTGTGACCCACCTTTGTTTTCGCATCCTTTGTTCAAGCAGTTTCTTAGAGGGCAAAGAATATAAGACCCCAATGTAGAGCTCCTACTCCTGCTTGGGATCTCAATTTTGTGTTGGAAAAACTTACTCTACAACCTTTTGAGCCTGCAGCTACTGCTGAATTGAAATATTTGTCATGGAAGACTGCTTTTCTGTTGGCTATTACTTCTGCAAGAAGGGTGTCTGAGTTGCAGGCCCTTATGGCAGTAGAGCCCTTTGTGATTTTGCCTAAGGACAGGGTATCATTGCGTACTAATGCTTCCTTTATGCCTAAGGTGGTTTCTAGTGTGGCTTTTTGTGGTTCCTATATTGATTTTTAACCTTTTCTACTTTTACACTGTAGACTCGGTGTTTGTTAATGCCCAGAAACAAATACTTTGTGTAGATTCAACTTTAAACCACCAAAAGCAGTGCTGTTTCGTTGTACATATAACCAAATAAATCCAGGGGGTTCTGTCCTGTTATATCAGTAGTCAAATGTTGGCAAACTGAACTGCATATTTAGTTTCACCACTCACCTTGCACCTTTAGACCTGGCAGAGTCTACAACTTAAGTTCTCCAAGTCACTTCAGGTAGCCAAGCGAACCTTTCCTTCACCTACTGAAAATTTAATGACTGTTCAATATCCTTCTCTCACATCCTCTCACTCCTAGTGCTTTCCCAGTTCAATTTTAAGAGTCATTATTCTTTTCACTTTTATTGTCAATGGTTCCTTTGTCACATAATCCAGTAACTGAGACAATCCTTACAATATACCAATCACTGACTTAACAGAGGTAAACAGCTGTGTGTCCCAACAGGAAAGCACACCTTAAGAACCACTAAAACAATAGCTTATGCAACAAGAATCTGCTCCATCAGTATTTTTAAAGCCTCCAAAAACTGTGCTCTTTGTTATAGTACAGTCTCTGAAAAAAATCATAATCTAACATTAGCAACCTTTCTTCATCTGTGATCCCTTTTAACAGTAAGCACAGCTGTGAAAAATAAATTCTTTTCAGACCTAGTCACAAATTGTACCAAAATCAAAGTCAGCCAGCAATAAACCCTGTCAGGTACTTGACAGTAGCAGTCTGTAGACATTTTCTATTCCCAGCAAATCTTAGAAAAGCCTGTCCATTAGGTCATTTTTTTTCACATACTCAAGACACCCAAAACTTTCATCTCCAGCCAAACCTCTCTAATTACTAGTTGCACCTTCTTGCCTTATCCTCCAGGGTAACCAAATTCTGTTCAGTATAAACAGGCTGCTTAGTTCCACAGATTTCAGTTACACTATGTTTATGCCACCATGTTGTATCATATCGCTCCTACAAAAACTCACTGGCGTCATCTTCCATAGCTTCCAATTGCTTAGTGTAATAATTCCTGAGCCCAAACCACTTTCATCTGCTGCTTCTCTGCCTCCATACTATCATCTATATGACCTCATAACCATTTACTTCTTGGCAGATTCCAGCATACACAGAGCGTAATCCAATTCTGTTTAAATTAGCATTAGCTGCTGCCACTGCTTAAGCTAGAAAGCCCCAATTTTGTTTAAATAAATTAACTGCTGCCACACCAACGACCTGGCGTAAACGTAATAGTAGATGAACTGGCGTTTGAATTAGAAAGCTAGAAACCCAGCGTAATTCTGCTTAAATAAATTAGCTGCTGCCATTGCTTAAGCTAGAAAGCCCAGCTCTGCTTAAATAAATTAAATTATCTGCTGCGCTGCCACACCAGCGAACTGAACACTTAAAATAAGGCCGAGCATCTGTTTAAATGAACACTGAGGCTGAGAGTAAATTTGAAATAGAAAGCTGACTACCAGCTAACCTTAGTACATGCACACACACCCTACCTTAAACCACTTTACTTAAATAACAACACCAAGTGTTATAGACTGCTTAAATAAAATAATGAACTGGTTAGTAAAATAATGAATGAACCATGATTTCATGAACCAGTGCCACTCTGCAATCAACCACTCACTCTGCTTAAATAAAGTAACACTGAGGCTGAGCATAATTGATAAGCTAACCGCTAACGATACACTGCTTCCTCCAACAATGAGACTGGTTTCTTACCTGGGAGCCCATGGCATGTGTGGGTTCTAAGCAGAGTGGACGTAACTTAATTTTCACAGCTCCCATTGCTGCTGTATTCCCTCCAATCTGACAGAGTAGAGTCAAACGAAGCTGATGTCATTACGCACGTACCTGTAGGCTGGTGATGCATGATGACATCAGCCACAAACTTAAAGTTGTATTAACACGAAAAAATAAAATAAGTAAAACAAAAAAATCGAGAATTAAAGGGGCCACTCCGGAATTCGTGGCACCCCATTATTTTGTCTTTAAAACCAGTGAATACCGTGGAACTCAGTACAGTTGAGTGGTATACCAGTTATATAACTTGAATTTGTAACTCCCGTATTTTCTTTGCCAGTGACTCTAAATATAAAGCAAATAAAGGGGATAGAGGACATCCTTGCCCTGGTTTCTCTGTTTAAACACAGCTTGTCAGAAAGGAACCCTCCCACCTTAATTCTTGCATTCAAGCTTTCATTTGTCCTCCTAATTTAACCCTATTATTTCCTTGTAGATTACAAAGGCTTCCATTGTCCTACTCTTAAAATCCCAGCTGAATCTATCACTCTCCCTGCATCAAGCACCACCAACAACAATAGTATTTTCTTACATCCTGCTTTTGTCTGGATCATCATTGCTCTATTAAAGTTGTCATATGTTTTCCCCACCTCCACAAAACTATATTGATCCATAAACATTTTTGCAACAGGTTTGCCATTCTTTTAGGTAGTGTAGACAAACACTTTCATCATCCTGATTTAAAAATGAAATGTGTCTATAGGAAGCTGTGTCTGAATGCTCATTACCTTATTTGAGTAATAAAGCCACCACAGCTTTCTTCCAAGATGATGTTGCTTCCCCTTCTTTTAAAATACTGTTAAGCCTTCCGGATCTCTCACTTTCTTCCAAGCCTCTTCAGGAACACCATCTGTTCCTGGAGACTTTCATATTGATTGATTATACATCCCCACTTTAATCTTATGTCTGTCTTAAATATTAATTGTTGAGCTTCACTTCCCTCTAACATTGGCATAATTATGTCTTCCATAAACATTTCCATTTGTTCCTTTTCTTGGTTTCCAGAACAAAATCATAAAATTTCTTAATCTCTAATACCTCTGTACTTTTTTCATCATAGGCTTCATAAGTTTGGTGGTAAACATTTCTACTTCTTGTTGTGCGAAAGGTTTTTGTGCATGGAGTTATCAAAAAAAATAATTGCTTGTCTAAACTCGTATCTAAATGCTAATTCAGATCTCATTTATCATTCTGTAGTTGCTACCCTTTAAGATGTGAGGTGTTCCCTCAAAGTAGCATAAAAAAAAAATAAAACAGTAAAACTGGGCAACATTCCCTGACAAAGGTCATCAGTGACTTCTACACTGCTAGAAAAAAATGCTATCCTAGTTCAGTATGCTGATGACTTGACCTTTATCTGCTCTGCAAAATCTCTCTACAACTCCAAGACCTTGCACAGCAATCCATCTTATCAACTGAAACACGGCTAAATAATTCACAACTACTACTAAATCTTAACAAACCCTAAAACACTGCTCTCTACCAAAAACATCTCTACCAAAGTAATAGTATTTCCTATCGTTTCTGCCAACATCACCATGGTAGAGCAAGTTAACCACAAAACATTACGAAGTGTCATCATAGATGACCAGTTGAAATTTGTCTACCATGTGTCACATGTGATTAACAAACCTCATCAAAAACTAGGTGCATTATACAGAATTAAAAGCCTTTTTCACGGACATAGCCACAAGATGTATAGCCTCCACTTTTATTACTGCCATCTCTCATCTATGCTGCCTCAATCTTCACTAACCTTCAAATCTCTCAACTGTCCAATCTTGAGCAGTGCTATAATAAAATACCCAAATTTGAAGTCATCTATAGTGATAAAACATACCACTGCCTAGCCCTTGGACATAAACAGACTTCTCTGTAAGGCAGAAACTTGCCCAGCTCTTTACTTAATACAACAATACTCCCCAATAGACTTTTATGTTCTAGAGAAAAATCACTAATCAGTGTTACCAAATCAATTGATACTGCAGGTGACTGTGTTCAAATAGAGTAGCTAAACTATGGAACCACATCCCATTGCTTTTGAAATCCATTCAGAATGCAGACTCATTTAAAACGCAGCTAAGCCTTCACTTATCAAATCAGCAGATCTGCTCCAGTGCATCTCCAGTAGCAATGTCGCCATTCTATTCAGCTTGATATATTGTCAAGCCATTTCTCTTCATTCAGAATCCTATGCCTCACAGCAAGTCTTCGCCAAAATCTAAACAGTTTTACTAGTCTCTCAGCCATATACTTGTTTTGTGACACTGTTCACCCTTTAGTTTTATACTTCTAATATAAACTTAATGTAACCATATATCTAGTTATCTCTGAACTTACTTTATACCCCACCTCTTAACTTCAGTATTAACATTTTCTGCCGTACCTGCTTCCTTCCCTCACTTGCATTTCTTTGAATTTCTGAGCTCTAATCACATGAACTGTTTGACAATTCCACTAATATATCTCTTCAAATGCTCAATGTTCAACATCTATTAATGTGCAAGTATCCTTTATACTGTAATATTTACCTATATTTCATATGAATGTAATCGAATTAGCAAATGTATGTGTAATTGTTAATGTATATTATTTAATGTCTGTTCATGTATGTTACTGAATGCCTGTTTAAATAGGTTTGTAATATGTTGGAGCATTTCTCACCGGGCCTCTGATGAAAAAGTTTTTTTGATGAAACCCAGCTAGACAAACCCAGTAAAGAAACACAAAATAATTAATTTTTCTATAGGAGAACACTTGTCTTTTAAGATGACTGCTTTGGGAAGATGCATTTTTTTATTTGGTAGAATGGATTAGGTTTCAGTGTGGCAGATGTAGTACTTGTGAATATGCTATGTAGACTGGTGGTGATAAAATCATTAGTAAATTATTGAGACTGAAATGCCATTTCTGTTAAAGTAGTGTGGTTGTCTGTGTCATATGTTGATTGTGCAAAACCAAAATGGTACCTAGGATAAACAAGAAGAAAGGTGAAAAAAATAAATCAGGATCACTTTAGGAAGTGGCTTATGCCCCTCCTTCCAGTGCTGTATCATGTCTAAAGTGAACATGATGGAAATCCTACTTGTCTGAAGTATTTAGGGATTGGTCAAGTTTTTATGCCATGTAAAGGTGATAGCATTTCCTGTTTGAACAAACTTGAAACAAGAATAATATTAAAATGTAATACTATGAGCCTTTATTGTTTTAAATGCTAAAATTAATAGGGCTTGTATTTTATAAATTAATTTATTGTTGGTTTAGTTTCATTTAATTGATAATTGACAAATATTGATTGCTGTTTGATTATGAGACTATTAGACACATACCTTTCAGGTTCATTAGAGTATTTCTTCTCCCTGTGAAGGCGAGTTGCAGGGGCACTAGGAGTATAAATTAAGGGTGTTTTGCTTTCTCTAGTGTATGGTGTGTGGGATAAATTAATAGGGCATATAAAATAATGCATGATAACTATAAGAGGCAATCAAAAGAATTTAGAAAAGACTGGAGAATGAAAACAGAAATGCAATATACGAAGTAGTAATGAGGGGATATTTATACAGCTCCCAAGTATGCAACAAAACTTAGAAGGCTTAGGAATTTTGCATGGAAGTATTTGCATTGGTATTTTTATGCCCCAGTTGGGCAGCAACAGCAATTGCTGGATGTGCATTGGATTCCTGGGAGCTTTTTTTTTTTTAGGCGGGGGGATGCAATGAGTTAATAGAGTTTAGAAATTCCATACAGAGTATTTTGTCAAATTCTGAGGGAACAAATTGTTTTAACTAAGGAAATGATTATTTTAAGCTGGAATATAGAAATTAAATTTCTAGACATAGTAAGACCTTACTAAGTTAAAGCCGTTGGCTGCTCAAAAAACACAAAACCAACTGTAACAGAATTATTGAATGTTGTAAATGAGATATAATTATAAGTGAGATCTTTAGAAAAGGGAAGGAGCAAACAACATTGAAATAAATGGAATCTATGGTAACAATCCACGCAGAATGATATTCAAGAGGAGGAGTGGTATTTCAGGGAAGGCAGGACTTGAGCACTCTGTAAAGTGTTAAACTGAATAAGACAGAAAACATGTTTATATAATTTATGAAAAATATTTGTAATGGTTTTCTGTTTTGTAACTAAATGTATATTTGATGCTATGTAATATTTAATGTTAAGTTTAAAAAATAAAGATAAACAGCTTTGGGGGGGGGTATGGTGACAGTTTGGTCTGGTGCATTGGCATTTACAAAGTCGAGAAATCTCTGGGCATGCTTGTTGATAGTAAATGTTACTTTGTATGGATAGTTGAAGTCATCTATAAGAAATGTATTTGGTTCACCTTCTAACTTCTCTGACTGATTAAGGCATTCTGCATGCTCAGGAGAGGTCATAGATGTGAATCTACAATTGGCTATAATGTGATCATTTTATATAGTGTAACTAGGACTTCAACCAGTTCCATATGTATGTTATGTGAAATCTAGTGAGAAGCAATGGAATTATAAGTACAGATACTCTCCTGCAGTTGCCATTGGATCTGAATGCATGATAGGATTTGTACCCTGGAATGCAGGGAGTGTTATCACTGCACTGGAACCAGGCTTCTGTAATTACACAGGTGCTGATGGTCTTGAGGTTAAGGAAGGCCTCAAGTTCAAAGATTATGTTTAGGCTTCTGGTATCATCAGGGCTGCCTTTATGTTAAACAAATTTGAATTTACTATGTTGGGATGTCCATCAGGTGAACTCTGCCTAAAAAGGCCCTATGAGGGAAGCAAAATTTTTAGCCAGTATGCAAAAACCAAGATGCAGTCCATCCCTGGTAAAGCAGGTGGGGTCTATTAATTGGTTCTACTTCAGAAGCTCAAAGTTTTAAAACTTCGAACTTCAAACATCTCAGACCATAAGATCAAAGTTTTGAAACTTCAGAAACCTAATAAAAAAAATAAAAATGTTGGTTTTACATTTTTACAGGGGGTAAGCCCCCTGCACCCCCCACACCGCTTGCTAAGTAAATATATCAGCTCCGAGATTGCAAGACCGTGAGGAAAACTGTGAATATCCCATTCCACACTGTACGACGTCCATTCAAAATGTTCAAATTTTCAAAACTTAGATTTTCTGGGCTCTTGAAGTTCAAAGGTTTGTAACTTCAGGCTTCTGAGGGGGATCCCTATTAATCATTTCATCCCATGCAGACATATACTAGATTCCTCTACAATGATACCAGTTTTATTGAAGCAAACATATTTTATCCTGGAATTTAGGCATCATTCCTGGTGATGGCAGAATATTGCTCAATGCTAGGGCCTTGTCTTTGAGACATCAGTAGAGAGCTCAGTAGCTTCTCTGTGTAGCTCCTACAGGGTGGAATGCCTAAGATCATTCACCTGCACATGGGCAGCTGCAAGGCCGTAATTGAATCTGGGTTGGTGCAGGGACTGGAGTCCTAGTGACAACTGTAATCCTTGCACCAGAAATACAGTGAATTTCACATTGTCCTTAGTCTACCTGGTAATTATTGTGTCTGTATGTCTTACAGTGGAGTCACCAGTGGCATTTCTAGGATGTGCTGCATGCATATGGGATCTTAAGAGTAGGGACTTGCACCACAGGTGACTCCCAGTAACAGCATTTGTGGATATGGATGGTGGGTATGGTGTAAGTATTTGTGCTTCATGGCTGAGGTAAGCTAGTAAGACATCTAGGAGGCTTAAGCAAGGAATTATTCACTACCTCATCATATGTGGAATTAATGTTTTGGTGATGCAGTATGGTTGTGGTCCAGTTTACTGACACAGGGTCGGATAGAGATATTTGCCTCCATTTAGGTAAATAGGTACATCTCTGTCAGGTGGACCCCAGTATGTGTTGGAAGTAGTAGGTTATCAGTAAACATGAGGCAGTTGCTACACTGCCTCAGAAAATTGAGTGCTAATTGGTTGACTAACGAAGAGGTTGAAGCATACTGAGACCCTATAGTGACAGATGGTGTTTCTTTTTTTGTCGCGGGGGACTATTAATTACATTGATAACAGCTGACAGAGTCAACAGAGTATAGATCAAAAGTCAGTGAGAAAAATGCAAGTTGTGGATACACTGTGTACCCAGCTGAGTTACAGTACTTTGGGGTTCATTTTGGAGCTAGTTTGTCTGTGGAAAATGTCTTTACACCTATAGTTAGCTGTAGGTACTCTAATATGGTATGTGCATTACAGTGAGGAGGTAAATGAGTAAGACAGTTTAGGGACAGATTTACTCTCAAGACTGTAAGTCATATAGAAGTAGCAGGGGGTGTGGGAGGTGCAGGGCAAGCCCCAATGCACCCCCACACCCCCTGCTACTTCTATATTAGAACTCCAAGACTGCACTACAGTGCTGACAAGGATATATCCTTGCCCTGTTGTCGACATTTTTTCAACAGGTAATTTGCATGCATTAACTGTCGACAAAATTAACCAGTTAATATTTGTGTGTCGATGATGTGGGTCACTCAAATGAACTTTAGCTATTTTGAATTTCAGACATTTGATAGTAAACCTAAGGGAAGTGCTTCCTCAAAAATATACTTGTGTGCTTACTATCAAGATCCAGTGAAAGAAGAATGTGGAAAGTTTGTGGTCAGCTTAACATAAGGGATGGACAAATTGAGTTACTGGATTTAAGAATACAAGAAGGAATTTTTTTGAGGGGGGGCTTTGCAAGCTTCACTTGGAAATCTCAGAATGTTTTCTTTTCCTTTAAATAGAAACACTGGTCTCTTGCTCTTCAGTTCACAGGTAGTTAGATTATAAATCCTATGAGAGGCACAACTTTTTCTTCCTAAACCAGATCTTTTAATACCTTAGAACACTGCACCACAAATAAACACTGCAATCAAGCGGTAAGAAACAAAGAAAATAAGCCAAGAAATGTAATTTTCCCACACAGCAGTCTGTTTAGCATCAGTTTCATTGCATGCTAGTGCAGTTTTCCTCCATTAAAATTTGACAGTTTTTTATGCTTCATCAGATTTACTTCACAACAAATTGTTGCATGTTACCTTTTCAGAGGAGTACATTATAACTCAAAATAATAAACACTCTTTTAGCATCTGTACTAAAAGCAGTATTTATCTGTGCTATAAAGTGATGTTATCAAGTATTATAAGTGGTTCTGCAGAAAAAAGTTTTGAATTACCAAAATAAATAAAAGAAGTTTGTTGATATATTGTCCATACAATTATACTATAAAATGTCAAGCAATTTTAGAGATACTGCCATGGATAGTTAGGAGCTTAAAATAGGTGACATGGACATTAGAATCTAGCAGTCTAAGGTTGGTTAAAAACAGACATGCTTACATTGCTTTTTTCTTCAATGGAAGAAATATAGTATTTATCAGAGTTATACATCTGTGTTTTTTTATAACACCAGAGCTTAAATAATTACTGTAAAAGTTAAAGTTGCACTACAAAGTTCTGCTGTTATGTCTTTTCATACGAAGTAGACATTTAGTTTAGCAATGAAAGATATACACAAATAACAAAGCCATACTTAGCTTACAACATCATATCTGTAAGGATAGGAAAGTCAAAGTCTATCTTACAAAAGAAAAAAATCCCAATCTTTATAGTGTCTTTTCTGCCTGCATCAGCAGTTTTGGAAATTTGCCAGAATATGTCTTTCCTCTCAAGCTGTTCTTCTGACAGTTTGTTTTCCATATCTTAAACATTCTGTTCCTGAAGAATAACTCCTTTTGTCCTTGGCCTGTCTTGCGTATCATATTGACGAGACACCGTTGCTGATCCTACAGACATTGCCAACATACTGGCTGACAGGTTCAGTGCAAACTTCTCCCCCCCTCCCCCCCCAAAAGGAGAGATATCTATACCAAATGATTGCAGCCCCCCAAACATCTCCAGCGCCCAAGTGAGAACTGCTCTCTCCAAAGCAAAAAACACAGCATCCATGGGACCTGATGGTGTCCCCGGCTGTGTGCTCCACGAACTCAATGAGGAATTAAACCCACAGCTAGGACAGCTGTTTAATCAAAGTCTTACCTCTGGATACACTCAGGGAGTGGCGCACTGCAACTGTGGTCCCACTTCACAAAGGTGGTGCCTCCACCGACCCTGGAAATTACCGGCCCATTAGCTTGACAAGCCTTATCTGCAAAGCCATGGAGAGGATCATAATGGACCTCATAAATAAAGACATAGGGAATTTGCAGACTTTGGATCCAACCCAGTTTGGCTTTGTCAAAGGCAGATCATGCCTTTTAAACTTGGTTGACTTTCGAAACAGTCACCAAAGCCATTGATGAGGAAAGGCAGTCCATACAGCCTACCTCGATCTGGCTAAGGCCTTGATACAATACCCCACTCGGGTATCATTGAAAAACTCATCAGCTTAAATGTTAACCCATACATCACAAGATGGGTTGCAAACTGGCTGAGTGACAGAACCCACAGGGTCAGAGTTGCTGGCGCCATGTCAGACTCAAAGCCTGTCACAAGTGGTGTCCCACAGGGCTCAGTCCTGGGCCCACTCTTGTTTGGCATCTACTTTTCAAGTACAAGCAAACACAGGAGGGTTATGGCTGACAAAGTTTGCAGATGACTGCAAACTGGGCCATAGTAGAAAACACATCTGACACAGATATCCTTCAGAAGGGTCTCACAGAAACGGATAACTGGTGCCAGAGCCACGGCCTAAAGTTAAATGCCAAAAATGCATAGTCATACCCTTCGGGAAAAACAAGGTTATCCCTAGCTACCAAATAGGTGGCAATCCACTGAGCACAGAAGAAGTTATCAGGGACCTGGGGACCCAGGTTGATAGTAGTCTGTCATTCGACACCCATGTAGCTAAAGTAGTCAGGAAGACCTTCTACATTGCCCACCTTATCATGAAGGGATTCTCATCTAGATCAAGGGAGGTCATAGTCTCCCTTTACTCATCACTCATCAGACCAATGATTGAGTACAATGCCCCATTCGGAATGTATCTGACCCGACACTTGCAGCAGCTGGAGAGGCCACAAAAGTTCCTCACCAAAAGGATAAAGGGTCTCAAAATCTGTCCTATGCTGCCCGACTGAAAGAACTCCAGCTCTATTCAGTCGCACCGCTTGCTCAGAGGTGACCTTTGCCTAACATACAAGGCCATGTCAAACCCAGATTTGATGAATATGCTTCACCTCAAAAATCTAGATCCATCAGAGCCACAAGGGCGGAGACTTATACCTCGACACGGCTATTAATAGGACGTGCTGGAGGGATAGATTCATCACCCAAAGACTCCCTATGCTGTGGAACAAAATCCCGGTACATGTGAGGCAGAGCACCTCGCTGGCCTTGTTCAAGAGAAATCTTGACCAATGGATTGGAGATCGCAGATATACCCCAGGGATTACCTCAGTGTCACTGCTCGACAGAGGCACAGCAAAATAATGGGTATAGTTCCCCATACTAAAGGGGTGGCGTAAGCCACAAAACGATGGGCTAGGCTTGTAAATGCCCTCGGGCAGATAGCCTAGTATGAACCTATGAACCTAAGAGTTCGTCTTGTCCTGCTTGTAGATAATAAATTTCACAAGCTCCACAGTTTGAGATAAAACATTTTACTTCTGATTCCTAATAATGAATGCCAAGCTATATGTTTTTGCCAAGAGTTCAAACTAAGTGCACTCTGCACACTGAAATGCAGAATATTTCACATTTTCAGAAAAATCCACTGAAATCCATTTTTAACCTGTTCGTTAATCTCACAATTCTCTCTTTAATTAAAAAGTGGAAAATGACTGTTCATTTTTTACTTCAGTTGTACACATTGAAACCTTTTCCAATTTACCTAGATTAACCATCATTTGTTGGATTCTATACGTTTTCTGCAAATGGCAACTTAGATAGCAATTCCAGATAGTTAATATGACTATAATGCCTAACACTACTAATACAGGATGTATCAACCAACTTAGTTTTTTTTTTCCTGATTTTGACCAGCCAGTAAAGATATCCCACCAGTTGTGAGCAGTGTCTGTTTTGGTCTTTTCAGCAAAACTAAGTCATTTATCTTTTGCAATGACGCTTAATGCAGAATACTTTTATTTATTTTTTCCAAATACTCTCGGAGAATCTTAGTATTGTTCATTATGTGTTTTAAATTATCAAAAGATACAGATATATTGAAAATCTGTATTAAGTCATAATTCCAAATCTTGGAAGTATTTACTTCTATGGTTTCAGTAAACACACAGCTCTGATTATTCCATTTAAGGAAATCAACATGTGATAAACATCCTGCAAAAGGTAGTTTTATATTATGACCTACATCTTGATCTGTAACCAGACAAATATGCTGAGGAGCCACTTCTATAAACATTTGAAAAGAAGGCATAATGGTCCATTTGCATAAATTAACAGAATGCTGCAGTAAGCATGGTTCATAGGCGAATGCTGTCCACAAATTTATCCATTTTGAGTCTGTGTACAATACTCAGTTTTGTGTGTTTTTTCCTCTCATATTTATATGATTACCTTCAAATTGTGGCAACCTGTACTCATACCCTTCTGGTACAAGAAATATAGGTAATACCGTAGATTGACACATAACAGTGGTATCAGTAACATTATAATGCGAGATTTGCCCTGTATAGTATAGTGGAGTACAATATGTTACCTCAGTAAATAGTTTAATCCAGTCTGTATCAGGTATCCATTTGTTAAACAATTGTCGCCAAACATTTTCATTTTGTAACATCAGTTCAGTTTGTACATTATTTTTTTGAACTTCCACATACAAAGATTGCATAGTGCATTTTGTCCAATTTACAAAAAATGTCATATTACCATCAAATTTCAACTGATGTAGCTGCATAGCATAATTGTATAAAAATTGCTGCTGATAATTTATATTGTGCAGATGTGTTTTCCATATCTCTGGATTCCAAGATGCTTGTAAATGTACAATCTGAGATATCTTCCCCTATTACTTTTAAACGATTGGTTAGAATTTCAATATCAGCTGCATTAAGTGCTCCCATTCTGGTACCCAAACCTCCTAGCAAAGTATCATACCATGCCCTTTTATATCGGCAGTTGCCTGTATCTGGGAATGTGATGTTAAAATGTACCACAACTTTTTGATACTGTCTACCTACTTTTTTACAGGTAGAAGGGATTTTAACCAAATGGTCTGTATGAACAGAGTTGGATTACCTGTTAATATTGATAGAACATATGCCCAATGTATGCTGCCTGTAATGACTATGGTATTAGTACATATTACAGAAACTCCAGTAGTAAAATTTATTTGCACTTGTGTTGTTGGGAGGAATACTAATTCCCTGTATGGTATGATTTCCACATTTCTTCACATAACTGAAGACTAGCCGTTGTGTTGATATTTCTTTGAGTTTTCTCCTTTTCCCAAATAAAATATAGGAAATTGACAACATTTAATAGAAACTTTATAATCAAATTCAAGGGTTACCTTAGGAGTATTTGGTCGAATATAATAATGACCCATAACCGCAGACCAAAAGGTAACGTTACTAGGAACCTATTATATGCCCAAAAGTACAATTAGCATTAGAGGGACAAGTAAAATTATCCTGCTGTCTTTGCCCACAACCCACAAAAAAGATTCATTTTTGAGCATTCAGACCAACCTAACTTTAGAGTATTATTGTCCTTGTTTATTTTCCAAACTGGCATTTCTCTTGACACCCTACCTCAAGGACTCCAATGAGCACAGTCAGTACAATAACAAACAAAATCTTTATCTACAGTACTGTAACCTCTCCACGTGAGCGGTATTAATCTGAAAAGTTGTTTTGATAGATGCTTTTTCAACTTTGCCGTGGGTCTATAAGGAAGAAAAAAAAACAGAAAACATGAAGTCACTTAATGACTTTCAACTGATCTCTGTGAACAAGAATTATTTTACTTTTTTTCTTTCCTTTAACTTTGTCCACTAGAGGTCCTAACTGAGCAATTATTTCAAAGGGTCCTTGCCAAATTACTATCCCATGGACCCGTCCATCTGGAACGTTTTAATTAATACCCGTGTCCCAGAGGAAAAGTTTTCTTCTGGCATAACGGATCCTTTGACAGTAATTTGAATGCTTGCACTTCTGCTAGGCTTTGACACAATTCAGAAATTATTTTTTGGTCATTTTCAAAAACGGAAGATATTTTTGTAAAGCTTTTGCTGTTGCCTATAAGGTCAAAGTTGTAATAGGAATCGCTTTTGCTCATTTTAAAAAGACGTTTACTGTTACTACTATTTGTACCCTCTCTTTTTCTAAAGGGCCCTGCATAATTTATTAAACTGCATACCATAGTCCATATACTGACTGTACTCAGTATTTATTTGCAGACTTTTGTTAATGCTGCACGTGAATACTTAATATTTTAGAAAAACGTAAGCCATTTGGCTTGGCAACCAGTCATGTTTGCTTGACTTTATAAATTTCAGTACCAGTAACATTTTAGGTTATGTAACATTCCTTGTTAACTATTCATTTCAGCCTGGAAAGATTTGAGCTCACATACATTTTTATTTTTCTGCGCATTCCAGATGCTTAACCCATAACTCCTTCAGCACTTACTCGTACCTTCAGTGATTCATTAATATACTTGCAACTTGATACTAGAATGCAGTTGTAATAAACATTAACTTGCTTAACTATGCATAATATTGCTTTTGAATACTGTTTTTGCTGGAGTCTTTGCTGTTTTATGCTATTATACAATTACAAAATGTAAGAAATGAGAGATATTGACTTGACACATGCTTAAAATAAATATATTTACATGATTTACATTTGCTGATGTTCTTCGTGTTTCACTGCTGCAGTCATTACACTTGGGTTATCCTGCTGGCAGGCTACCCTCAGCCGGCCTGAATTCCAAAGTCTAGGTCCGGCGTCAGATGCTGTCGCCTCTTCCCTGACGTCAGTGCGCCAGGGGTATAAAAGTTGCAGCCGACTCCATTTTCTACAGTCTTTTTTGCTGTGTGGTGCCAGAAACATAAGCAGTTCGCAAGTGCCGGTCGGCCGACTCCTGAGATTTTCGTGTTCGAATTTCAGATCCAAAGTCTTCATTAAAATCTAAGTACCCTGTTGGGGAAACTTTTTTTCTTGCTCCAGACCGATGTCAGAAAAAGTTAATAATTGTATTTCTTGTGGGAAGCAAATGCCTCATAAGGACTTCCATTCTTACTGTATTCCTTGCCTAGGCCCTGACCACGACGTTGGTAGTTGTCGTTTTTGTGCTAGATTTAACCAACGCACTATTAAGTGTCGGTACGATTTTGCATTACTCTATTTTGGCAGAAGATTTAATTATACCATGTCGTCGGATAGCCATCCGACTACCGGAATTCACAAGAAACGCAAAGAAAAAGAAAAGGACAGGTATCCGAGGTCCAAAACCGACGACGAGGCTTCTTCTAAGCTAGTCGCCAGTTTGCCGATTCTCAGTGAGGTGCATTTGCAGCTCCTGATGCCCGCTACTTTAGACCCACAGGCCACTACCGACTCCCACATGGAGTCGCCTAGGCCGCTGGAAGGTCAATGTATTGGACCTTCGGAGACTATTCCCTCAGATGGGTCTGGAGCCGCTGAGCAGGCATCTGCTTCTGAGGGTGTTTTCAGACCAACTCAATTATACATTAAAACGAATTCAGCTTCAAAGGCAAAGACTAAAGCACCCTTAAAGGCAAAGAAACAAGTGCAACAGCCTCATGGACAGGCCTCCATGCCCCAAAAAACAGATGCTCAAAATGGCCGAAGACTTAATTAGTTTGATCAGGGGTTCCCATCCCCCTCCTGATAAAATGCCAAGGCAAGAGACAGAATATGAATCTTCAGATCAGGTTTCCATTTCATCTGATTCCTCTTCTGATCAGGAATACTCTCTTCCTCCCTATGAAGATTCTGATGCTGAAGAATCTATCCCATCAGCCTCTCCTCATGAGGATTACTCATTTTGGGGAAACCTTGCATACCATGAGGGAGCATTTCCACTGGGAGAGCCAAGATTTTTCAGAATCTAAGAAAAGGCTCAGAGACTTCCTTTTACTACCACAACACAGGCCCCCTAGCTATTCCACCTGTGTTAGACATTGCTGATGTATTTTCAGAGTCCAGCCTGACCCCCGACTCCTTACCCTCCAGCTCTTGTTTAGCCGGACAGGTACTACAGGGTTCCTGACTCTCAAATTCCTTTTCAAAAACTCTGCTGCTGACCCAGAAACTATTTCTCAGGGTCCCAAAGGGGTCAAGGCTTCTGCTGCAAAAAACCCTACCCCCTCTGACAGGGATTCTAGGGTCTTGGACAGATGGGGAAAAAAGATTTATACTTCCGCTACCTTGGCTATAAGGGCTTTGAATTGTCAGTTTCATATGCTCAAATATCAGCAATATATTATGTCACTGCTTAAACAGAAAATGTTGACAAATTCTGAATGTGCAGAAAACAAAGAAATGCAGGATTTATTGCATGCAGCCGAACAAGTTGGAAAGCATACCTTGCAATGTGGTTTTGATTCTTTTGAGGCCTCCTGCAGAGCCGCTGTTACGGGTTCTGTCATCAGGAGGCATGTTTGGTTAAAGGAACAAAGTCTGCCTGATCATGACAAAGCAAAATTATTAGATGCCCCATTACAGCATGATACTTGTGGTGTTAAAGAAAATGGAGGACAAAGCTAAATCTATGCAAACGGTTAAAGATTTTCTTAAAGGTTCAGCCTCCAAGATTTAGCAGGCACTGGCCTACAACAAATTGGTCTTTTCCAGTGTCAGACAGACCACAAAGGGGCAGATACAGACTCCCAAGAGGCAGATCCCGGCCCAAAGGTTCGTACAGGTCTAATCAATGGGGTGCTTCTACCTCCAAAAGTGGAGAAGACAAATCACAACCATACAGGAAACAGTCCCAATGACTTCCCCCTGCCTGCACCAAGCACTTATCTTCTGGCAGCACCTTTAGGGGGAAAGCTCGCACTTTTTTCTCAAAACTGGCACATAACCCAGGACAAATGGGTCCTAGACATAGTGCCACAAGGCTACAAGTTTCACTTTCATACCCTGCCAAGGACAAACGGTTGGCCAGACCTGCCAAAACATCAATGGGCAGAGGCACAAAAGCAAGTCTCATCCCTCATGGACATGAGGGCCATTCAACAAGTACCAGAGCAAGAGCAGGGACAAGGATTTTATTTGAGACTGTTCTTGGTACCAAGAAAGGACAAGATCTGGAGACCAATACTGGACCTATCTATTTTAAACACATTTCTGGATATACCAAAATTCAAAATGTTGACACTACAGCAACTTCTGCCCATGCTGGGCAAGAAGGCTTGGCTTGTGACTTTAGACCTAAAAGAGGCATACCTGCATGTCTCAATCAGACAAACATGCAGAAGATACCTCAGATTCAAAGCTGGCTCAATGCACTACCAATTCTCTGCACTGCCCTTTGGCTTATCTACTGCGCCCAGGGTCTTCACAAAGTGCCTGGCACCAGTAATTGCATTCTGCAGACAAAGAGGAATACAAATATATCCTTACTTGGACGACTGCCTCATTCAAACAGAGAACAAGGGCATTCTACTACAGCATCTGGCATTTGTAAAGAGATTTCTAACAGGCCTAGGGTACACAGTCAATGAAAAGAAATCAAAACTAGTACCCTGTCGAGATAATATTCCCGGGTGCAAGCTTAAATACAACTGCCCAGATGGCTTATCTCAGGCCAGACAAAGGCAACTGACTACCTATTTCAACCTGTTGGCAACAAAGGCCCAGTTATCTGCAATAAAAATTCTGCAGGCTTTGGGCTTCATGGCATCCTGCATTCTACTAATTCCATATGCGAGACTGCATATGAGGAAACTTCAATGGTACCTAAAAAGTGTTTGGACTCAACATTGCCACAGCCTGGAAACAATAATTACTCTCATTCTATGCCTGCAACAGGAGTTTCGTTGGTGGGTGAAGGCTTGTCACCAGAACAAGGGACAGCCATTCACTTTACCCCCAGCTAGGCAGACATTAACAGCGAATGCATCAGATTATGCCTGGGGGGCCTACATGGCAAGAAGATGTATTCAAGGCACATGGTCCGCAAACCAAATGCATCTACATATCAATCAAAAAGAGATGCTAGCTGTTCAGAATGCCCTGACAGCCTTCAAGGACCTACTTCATCCGGGACAACTACTGATAAAGATGGACAACACCACGGTCATGTGGTATATAAACAAGCAGGGAGGCGCTCATTCTTACCCCCTTTGCAGACTAGCCATGACTTTGTGGGACACAGCATTGACTTACCAAGTACATCTGCAGGCACAATTCCTGCCAGGAAAGATAAATACTCTGGCAGACGAACTCAGCAGAAACCTCATGGATCACCACGAGTGGAAATTGGATCCACAAGTCTTCAGCATGATAACAAGGAAATGGGGATGCCCGGATATAGATCTATTTGCCCCTCCTCACAACTACCAACTAAAAAGATTCTGCACAAGGACTTATCACAGACAAACATGGAAAGTGGACACCCTATCTTTCAGCTGGAAAAGCTTAGCAGTATATGCCTTTCCTCCACTGCCTCTCCTCCCCAAGGTACTCCTAAAGGTCAGACAAGAGAAGCCAAACATGATACTGATTGCCCCAGACTGGCCCCCTGCCAGCACTGATACCCAATCCTAAGGAACTTGTCTCAATGCCCGGCTTGGACCTTGCCTCAAATACCTCATCTACTATCCCAACAAAACAATCGGATCCTGCACAGCCAATTAAAGACCTTAAATCTGGCAGCATGGCGGATAATGTAGTGATACAAAACGCGCCTCTCACTAAAGCTGTAATGGATGTCATTTTGGAGGCCAGAAGGCGTAGTACCAGAAAATCTTACACTGGAAAATGGAAGAGATTCTGTGCATGGAACCAGTCACAAGGAATTGACACAGCTGTACCAAATATTCCTCAGATTTTGCAATACTTAACTGAGATGCTGGACAAAGGCCTATCTTTTTAATCAATTAAAATTCATGTCTCTGCCATTTCGGCTCATTACAATACAGAGCCACCAATCTTTTCTCAGCCCTTGTTAAGGCAGTACCTCAGAGAAGCCAAAAACTTAAGGCCTCCTAGGAGATCACCAATACCTGCATGGGACCTCAGTTATGTTTTGGAAAAACTCACCCTACCTCCTTTTGAGCCAGCCGCTACAGCTGATATAAAGTTTTTATCTTGGGAAACAGCTCTGCTCCTAGCAATAACCTCTGCAAGACGAGTCTCAGAGCTACAGGCACTCATGGCTGTGGAACCTTTTATCATTTTATATCCAGACAGGGTTTCTCTGAGGACAAACCCGACATTTATGCCTAAGGTAGTGTCCAGTGTGGCCCTTAACCAAACTATTCATCTGCCTACTTTTTATCCAAACCCACAGAATAAGGGGGAGAGAATTCTGCATTCTTTGGACATACACGGATCGCTACGCTTCTACTTGAACAGAACCAAAGCTTTCAGAAAGACAGAGCAACTACAAGTGGCATATGCTGCAGGATCACAAGGAAAGGCTATCTCAAAGCAGACTATTTCAAAGTGGATAGGCCACTGCATTTGTTTCTGCTATTCACAACATGGCAAGCCAGTGCCCAAGGGCATTAAGCCACATTCAACCAGAGCAGCAGCCACTTCAACAGCCTTCCTCAGGAGAGTACCAACCAAAGACATTTTAGAGGCTGCTACCTGGAGTTCAGTGCACACCTTTACAAAGCACTATAATTTACCACTCTGCTCTAAATCCAGGGCAAGCTTTGCCACTGCAGTTCTGCAGGGCCTCATAGCCACTCCTAATGCTATTCAGCTCCAGCCTCCCAACCTTAGCTTTGGGATTCAACCCAAGTGTAATGACTGCAACAGTGAAACACGAAGAACATAGTACGGTTGTGTGCACTTACCATAAATGTAGATGTTAGAGTGTATTCACTGTTGCAGTCCAGGTTGCCCACCAACCATCCCCCATATCTTTGCTGCAACTTATCTGCTCTTCTCTAACCTATACAACCTATGTGGTGTATTTGCTTGTAGATGAAGGTATTATATATATTTTGGTGCATGCATTTTTTATTGGCATATTTGTAGCCTACCCTTTTGGGGGGCACCTGACATCTGGGGCAAGAAAAACTGAAGAAAATGTTGTCGGCTGCATCTTTTACATACCCCTGGCGCACGGACGTCAAGAAAGAGGCAACAGCAACCGACGCCGGACCTAGACTTTGGAATTCAGGCCGACTGAGGGTAGCCTGCCAGCAGGATAACCCAAGTGTAATGACTGCAACAGTGAATACACTAGAACATCTACATTTATGGCAAGTGTACAGAACTGTACTTTGTGTGCCTTTTGCTGCACTTTAGATGAAAAGAAAATACATGCATGTCAGTCTTGTGACATCATGTCTTTACTGTGTTTAACTACTCTCATTTGATTTTTATGCCCTAGAACTGTTTTGTTATTACTATTTATGTGCCTTGCTGTAACTGAATGAAAGTTTGTGCTGTTTACCCTTAACCATTTTTGAAAGGTAGAATAGTGTGGCATAAATTATTTATCAGCGTAGTTAACTGCTGTTGCTTTAACTCTTTACTAACCAGATTATATTTGTCAGTATTCTGTTCTGCTGACTTTAAAGCTGTTATGCGGTTTTGAAAAATTGTTTGCATATATTGTCTGAACTTTTTGAACTCACTCTGACTGTGTCTTAGAAGTTTAGTAAATCTTTTTGTCAGTTCACCGTGAACCTCGTCTCTGTTATCTGCTTTGCAATGTGCAGTGGTTTTATGCCACTTTTGTTGTATATAAGCCATGAAACACTGAGAATAAAATTTCAGAAGCAACGCTCAAGTGCATCATACAGTGCCTACAGTTTTAAGAACCGAAGCTTCAAATTAATCATGTTATTAAAAATACCCTTCTGTTCATCCCACTTAGGGAGAGTTTCTAACATTCTAGACTGATAAACTTAGCAGAAAAACCAGCTGAGGCTATGACAGGACTGGTTCTGTTTGATATTTTTCTAACAAAGTTTATAATATTAAAAGATTTTGATTAGCTAGGTCTTCTGCTCTAGCAGCCTCAGTTTGCCTTGCATCTAATTGAGCCCATAGTGTGTTTCCTCTCTTGCAACAGCAATGTCATGCTGTGCATCAGCCAGTTGCTTGTCATACGTTTTTTGCAAATGGGCAATTTTATCTATTAATCCTACTATCATACCAATGGCTTTGCTACCTTTTTCACAAACTGTTTGTGGAAAGGTCTTAATTTCAGTCTGAGACTTTCAGAAACTGAGAAAATTCTTTTGTACATTCAGCAGAATCAGTATGTATTTTACCAGGCGCATTCCATTTATCACAGTAAATCTTAGTGACCCATGAAGTCAAGATCTTGCTGGTTGCTAACTTTAGCAATCCAGTCTTTAAACTCTTGCAAATCAGACTGTAAAGTACAAACTTTGACATCTACATCACCCGCTAATAAATCTTTTGCAACAGGATATATAGAAACGGGAACCATTGCCTGTGCTTCAAGCATTACTTTATCCTGGTTGTGTTCCAGGTTTTGTACAATACGTTTATGACAAGGCATACAAAAAGCAACATTTAAGTCATTACAACTGGCACATTTCTGAGTATTTTGTTTAGACATATTTTGTGACACCTTTGCCTTATGCACATACCAATCAAAAGTTACAATTTATTTGCATAATGCAGGGTTGTCCGTTTTCCCTAGCAGAGACTTACAAGTGCTAATATGCTGATCATGTCATATCTGTAAATAGTTCCATACATCTACATATGATTCAGATACATCAACAGTAAAAGATTTGGTGCACTTCTTGGCATTTTCATGAATTGCATTCGTTGTTAATAGAAAAACAAGAAAATATTTACCACAAATGTTCAGGACAAGGTGGCCAGTTTTGACACGAAGATCAGTTGTGGGAGGATTTTCTGCTGTCTTTCACTAGATGCTGGTGAAGTGAAGTCCGACAGTACGACCCGCTCTCCGTATTTCACCAACTGTCTGAAGAATAATTACTGTACTGCGCTGCAGTGTTTGTTCTCCAGTCAATGGACAAAGTTTTAGGAAGAGAAGAATCAATTCTAAAAAAGTCTGTGCTGGAATGTTATACTGTGAGAAGCACCTCTTCAGGTCACCCCCCCCCCCCGGTTGTTTACACTGACTGGTCTCGCCACTGTAAAATTAAAAGTTGCACTACACCATTCAGGTAGTCTGTGCCTTTACTCAGTGAAGACACTGAGAACAGTTCTGCTGTTATGACATTCGTTTACTCTGCATACGAAGTAAGACATCCAGTTTAACAATGAAAGATATACACAAAGCCGTACTTCAGCTTACAGCATCAGATCTGTAACGATAGGAAAATAAAAATCTGTCTTACAAAATAAAACAATCCCAATCTTTATAGCATCTCTTCTGCCTGCAATCAGCAGTTTTGGAAATTTGCTAGAATAATATGTCTTTCCTCTCAAGCTGGTCTGCTGACAGTTTTTTCCATATCTTAAACATTCTGTTCCTGAAGATTAACTCCTTTCTTCCTTGGCCTATCTTGAGTATCATATTGATGAGACACAGTTGCATACAAGAGTTCGTCTTGTCCTGCTTGTAGATAATAAATTTCACAAGCTGCACAGTTTATAAGAGATAAAAATTTTACTTCTGATTCGTAATAACAATGAATGCCAAGCTATATGCTTTTGCCAAGAGTTCAAACTAAGTGCACTCTACACACTGAAATGCAGAATATTTATTTCACATTTTCATAAAAATCCACTGAAATCCATTTTTAACCTGTTCGTTACTCTCACAATTACTATAATTTACATATCCTAAAATGATATTAAGTCATTTAAATGTCTGGATAAAAAAATGCAGAGAATTGTGTTGGCAAATAAAAATTCAAAATTCCTTGACATTGTGGACAGTTTGCAAATGATTACCCAGAAGATATTTAACAAGAAAATATCAAATTATTTCAGACGTGTTCTTGGCTATGTTGGTACTCGAGCAAGCTTATGGGACCTTAGGTTCTGATAGCATGTTTACTGTCATCTGGCATGCTTCTTAGCAAGCACAGATATTACTTTTTCCAAAAGGAAATGTATTTAAAATTTATGACTATACATTTTTATTATAACAGAACTAAACACAGTAATTGTGTGTGTTCCAAAAAGCTGATGTTTCCAAGCTTTCTAAATTTTCAGACTGAAAGAAAGCAGCATTTCCTAGCGATAGGAATGAGCACCCACAAATTTAATACACACAGTTTTTCTTGCTTTTGTAACTAAAAAAATTACACTAAAACTAGCTGTGAATCATAAACATCTTATTTAGAAAATACTGAAACCACTTCAGGTGCCTAACTCTGGATAGTTAGGGACGCAGAATAGGCCAAAAAGTCCATCAAATCTGATAGACTGAAATCTTATAAATTTGGTTCACAGTAACTTTACCTGCGAGAGCAGTAAAGCGTGCATGAAATCAGCTATTGTTTACTGTGATACAGTTATAACTAAAATCATTATTTTTGCCTTGGTAATGCTTTAAAGTATTTGAGATGTTCATATAGAAGCAACATAGAGGAAATGTGAATTGGTGCACAACAATTCGAAATACAGTAACTGTTGTATTTGCTGTTTAAAGGACATGCAATGGATGATGTGAACATAACCTACACATGGCTGTCAAACCATCTCCAAAAATGAGGAACACTAGCCTTCATAATGTGGAACAAATGGGCAAAATGTGGAACACATACTATAACAGCTTACTAACCGCTTCAACTAGGAAGGTCATGATAGGATAGTTAAAATGTGTTGGTTTTACTTATAAAAAAAAATCTTTGTAATTAATAGGATTAATTTCAATTTACCATGGATATGAGTTCAACACTTCCCGACACTGAATGTGTGACAGATCCTTTCAGTGTGGAAATTTGTGGAACATGCACTTTAAGACTCCCAATGAGGTATGTTCCTCATAATAAGGTACACTTAAGAGGTATGTGCCCACATACCTTGTCAGACAGTATTGCAGAAAACATAAAAATATTTCAGTCATTCCTCTCAAGCTGGAAACATCAAAAATCTGGACAAAGGCCCATGAAAAATAGGTACGACTGTCTAAAAATCTGTATACTGATTAACATAAAATTTGTATACATAATTACTAAACCCTCCTACTGTAATGGAATTGTGTGATACCAACATTCAAACGCAAATTGAAGAACAGACAAAATATTGCACAAACAATATGCCCAGTCTGCATTTATGCATGGTCAAAAAAGTACAAGTAATTCAGCCACTGTCTATCTCAGTATCATAGTAGTGTTTGTTGACTAGGGGGTACTATAATTTGGGTTCTGAACTTCCTGTTGTATGTTTGAGGACAAATGCATGAGCCTCAGAACATACAGAATATAGGTGTGATTTCAGGGAAACATAACTAACTCCAAAGTTTCTCTACTTTCGAGTATTCCCTCTTCTCTGAGGTACAGGAATATAGGAGTTAGTGGATACACAAGTACCAGGGTTGGGTAGATGCAGAAGGGTTTGCCCACTGCAGAAAAAAATGCTTCAGGTGTAACAGCAAGTTTTGTATTTTGCTGCTATATGCCAGGAATCACATGTTTTGAGTTATGGGGCTCTGAAGAGTGTCAAAATTCTGAGAGGGTATCCAAGAATTTAGAGTCCATGGATTTAATTTCACAGCTGTGGTAATGGTGAGGTGTGCTTTTGTCTTATGTTTCATGACCAGATTGGGGGGGGGGGGTATAGGATGGGGTGATATGAAGTAGAGTTTTTATTAGAGGACTCTGGTGTGTGTACATGAAATGTAGACCTAAAGAGTGAATGTGAACAAGTAACAGTATTCAAAACTGTTGAAAACTTTTACAAAAGTAAGACTGTAGCAATAGAGTATAGACATATTTATAAGGTATGATTTTATACGATAACAGAGAAATTATAGGTAAAAACGTATAGTGGAAAGAAGAAGTAAAATGGAGAGAAACTGGATAGCTTAGTTGATTGGAAAAATCATCACTACCTTATAAAGGAGCAATTTGTTTTCAGGCTAACCTTGTCAAGTAATACCACTACTGGAAACAGTGAAGTATATACTACCCTAATGCAAGTCAAAAAGAAGCGCCCAGAAATGCTAGCTCTTAACTTAGAAGCACGTTAGAGAATTATGTGGTTCAAGCCTCAATTCTCTCAAGCCATGAAACCAGTCTAACCATCAAATCATGCCATTTCTGTGATTCAGCCTGTATATTTAGAAGTTTTTGAGTTATGACAAAATTGTGTAGAGTAGGTGAACTAGTACTATTTGTGTGCCGTGTTAATGGCAAAGGGTCAAAAATACTGTCCCCACCTCAAAAAAAACAAAAAATGTCCTTATGGCAGGTATTTTCCTAGGCCCACAGTAGGTACTCCTTTACTGCCCCAGTAAACAAATTGAATAAACATTGGTTACCATTAAGTCCAAATTAAAGCTGTCAGTCAGCAACACAAAAAGGTAATTTCTGCAGATGAATTTTTACAAATGTTACATTACTTCTTTCTGTCATGCAAATTCTGCCTCTCCTTATCACAAAAATAAACTTTTAAAGAATATGAGTATATATTACATGAAGTCAAAACTCTATACCAGTTTAGAATATACTGCATTACCACCGATTAATGGCAGAAAATCTGATAGCACAATCTACTACAAAATTACCCAACGTTGTTGTGTAAATATACAGAGTTTCATGCAAAAATGTAATAAAAAAATACTCAAAAGGCAGAACCAATATGTTCATTTGGTGCTGATGGACTATTACTGTATATGACCAAATAACCGACTATAATTATTCAGGCTTGCAACTGGGATAATCTCCCACCCCGTCATAATGTAAGTCTTTTCAAAAGTGCGATAAAGCCAGTAGCAATTTTCATAGGACAAAGAAATTAAGTACAGCAAACTAGTCGCGTTATTTCTTTTCTCTCCTCTAAATGCAGTTAATGTATAACAACTCCCAGCGCATACCTTCTGTGATGGAAGAAGTTCTACATTCAAGTTCCAAAAATAAGCGAAGCCAGTAGGGGCAAGGATTATGTACGAACTGCAGTGCAAGGTACCACACAAACTTGTTCTCCTTCAGGAACACTAAAGCAAACCAGTGTACTTTCTGTACAGTTTGTTTACTTCAAAATGCAGGAACTGCAGAGCAAAGTACCACACAAGCATGTTCTCCTTCAGGAACACCAAAACTTTATTTTACAACAACAAATAAGCACTTTCGTCTAAAATTAACTTTAAAAGAGACTTCATCAGAAACAGTGCATTGTCAGCACAACTACATTTAAAATACAAATGAATAGTGACTTCATTTCCTCCTGCTAAGCAGGAAACCAAGATTTTAAAGTGGCAGTACATAAAAGTCATAATATGTCCATATTTAAAAAGTTACATAAAGGGACCCTAATGATTCCTATAACAAATAATTACACTTTCTCATACTGCATGATACTATCCAATTTCTAAACAGATTTTAATAGCAATAAATAAATACTACTACTATACGACATAAAAAGCCTTACCATGACATAAAATAGATTTCCAAGATGAATCCATAGAATAAATACCTGTAAATAAAACCTTACTATGTAACTGTATAAATATGTAATAGATAACAGTATATATATTTAAAATGAATTTTATAAAATGAATTATATAAAATATATATAAAAATATATATATAAAAATAATAAACAAGGTTAATCTAATAGTGTCTATCAAATGCCTTTATTTTTAATAAACTACTGAGACACACATTGTCATTCAGACCTGGCCAATACAATGAATTCAGATGAAGCTGCCAGGAGAGTTCCAGTTTCTCTAAAGTATGGCCAACCCCCCCCCCCCCCCCGTTCCATTAGTTTTACAGTATCCAACACAATAAATCTAAAGCTATGCTCAGGATGTGCCAAAATGTGGCCAGAAATTCAAATTTGTCTCAAATGTTCCTCAGATGTTCCCCAATTCTACTCTTTAGCTTACACTCTGTTTTGCCCACATAGAAACAGGGGCAATTAGAGCAGAGGGCACAATATACCACTCTTTCAGATATACACCAGAATTTCTCTCTGAACTTAATATTCACCCCATTAATTTATATATTAGTTTCTAAAATGTTTTTACAAAATTTACACATCCCACATTTATACACATGGCCCTTGTACTGTTTATTGTTAAGTTCAAATAAATTCTTCATAATGTGTCCCTTCGTATAAACACAGATGGGTGCATGCCCTAAAATTTCTCTCATCTCTCTCTCTCATTATTAATGAAGCTCCAGTTCTTAATTAAAATATTTTTTACCATAGGTGCATCCCTGTTGTAAGTTGTTAAAAACTGCTTCGGTGAGATGATATTGGACTAGGGCTATTATTTGCAATGCCACTGGAATCAATATCTGTATGTACAGGTACTTCAAACTCCAGACTATTCCTATTATGTTGCTCTTCTGTACTCTTGGGCCTCAAAATAGGTAAAAAATGGCCATTGTCTCTCTCTTTGTTTTTACTTTATCAATTCATCAGTTAAATTACTTGGATAACCACGTTTAGTAAACATTTGTTTAGGTAAATTACATTCTTCCAAAAAAGATTCGTCTAACGTATTCATCCTTGCTGCCCAGACAAATTGCCCCTTGACTACTGCCTGTTTTTGCTTAAAAGGATGGCAGCTACTAAATGGAGGAAACTATTGGAATGTGTACTTTTGCAAAAAATTTCCAAGAATCTCTTATTAACATCATTCTTCTTCAATAATATGTCCAGATAAAGAATTGCTTTTTCTTCTATAGTATACATGAATTTCAAAAATTCTGTTGTCATATTAATAAACTCCAAAAATTAAGGTATCAACCCCTTAGGGCCTTCTCACAAGATGAATATATCATCCAAATAGCGGATATAGGTTTTACAGTATGGGAGAAACTGAGATTGACTAAGATATCGTTTCTCCCATTCTAGCATGATAATATTGGCATATAGGCCCCCACAAGAGGAGCCCATTGCCACCCCTTGATTCTGGAGAAAATATTCACCTTCAAATAAAATTAAATTGTTTTAGTATTAATTCAAGCATTTGTTCATACAAGTTGATTTTTTCTTGTGTTACATTCTTAGACAGCAAGTAGTCGCAGAACCATTGTATGCCCAACTCATGTGGTATGACACTGTATAGGTTATCTACATCAACAGTAATAAATAAGCATTCGTCCTTATATTCCATTTCATTAACCTTTCTTAAAAAATCCCATGAGTCAATGCACACAGTAGGCTCATCCCATATGTATTTACTCAACTCCTTGTCCAAATATTTTGCCATAGGATATGTTATGGAGCCCCTAACATCCACAGTCGGTCTCATAGGTGGTTGATTTAAATTTTTGTGGATTTTGGGGGCCGCAGAAATAACTGGGGAAGATGGAAATTCAACCAAAAGGTAATGCAATTCATTAACAGAAATAAAGCCATCAATAAACATGTCATGTATAAACCCTTAATTTTTCTATAGGCTCCATTCATTTTGTTTAAAGAGGTTTTTATGTATGTCTCAGTATTCAGTGTCTCAAACATCTATTATAATCCATTTTGTTCATGATGACAACCCCACCCCATTTGTCTGGTTTCATTAACCTTACCTTTTTATTATACATCAGAAATTCTAGTTCAAATTCTTCATTATAATTTAAGTTCTTATTAACTTTTCTTTTATTAGAATTTTTACAGAGTTCCCGAAGGTCTAACTCTCAAACTCTTTCAAATGTTGCCAAGACCAGGGTGTATCGGGGGGGGGGGGTTGTAGGTGCTAGAAATTCTGAAGGGGTCCCTTATTTGTTCAGCATTCTTAAACATAATATTTAAGTTAAGCTTTCTAATATATTGTTTTAAATCCATAAGGCTATGTACTAAATTAATAGGATGGTCAGGTACAAATGTGAATCCCTTAGCTAACAGATCACATATGGTCACAGTCAAGGTAATATCTGAAAAATTATAAACTTTAGTCATTTTCAGAGTTAAAATTTACTTTCAAAGATGATGATAAAACAACTTCTTGTTAATGTTGTAGTTACTGTCTCTGTCTCCACCTCCAAGTATTCCTGTTGGTCCCTCTGTTGTTCATTCTCCCTCTCCCAAATTGATGGGGTTGAAACAGCCTGTCGCTTGTTGTGGTTGGATTCTTTGCTAATTCATTATCCGCTCTGACCGTCTGAGGTGTGGGTACTGTTCTTCGTCTAAAAAATCTTCGACATATAAGTCTGCATCATTAGTGACATAGTTCTCATAGTTAGCATTAGAATAAGATTCCGTTTCCCGCCTATTATGTTGCCATACTTGTGATGGAGGGTAAGCTAGATTGTTAGCATAGTCCTTTTCATCTCTAGCTAGTTTCTTAATTTTTTTGTTTTTGATGCTCCGCATTAGTTCATCAATAGTACAAAAGATTCGGCAATAGTCAAATCTATTATTTGAAAAAATAGGTTTCTGTATAATTTGAGTGCTGCAGCTTCTATATTCAGTGTCTCAGTTTCTCATTGTATTTTATTACCATCCCCATATATTCAAAACCAAATCTGTCAAAAAGTTCCAGTAAATCTTTATGAAAGTCAGAGCCAGCTACCAATCCTGTAGGATAGCGCCACATATGTAGGCCCTTAGGTACAGTTCTTTGGTTCAGACATTCTTTGAAAAATAAATTGTCCATCTGTAGTTTCTTCATTTTTAGTAATTAGTGGTCCAAGTCATTAAGTTGGTCACTGAAAGAAACATTAGTGGACCGGGAGTTTCTCAATGTATTATAGTCATTTCAAAGACATTTAGTTAACATGTGGGTATTCAAAGTATTAGCATTTGTATCATTAGTAGCATTAAAAGCATTGTGTATTTACCTCATTCTGTCTAATATCTGGCCGTAGAGAAGGTAAAGATGATGTAAATGCTGCCAATTGTTCTCCTTGGTTGTTTAGGGTCCCAGAAGCATCCGATGTAATATTGCTAGTAGAAGTGCCCGGTGTTGAATGTATGGACAACTGAGAGAGAGCCGACTGCTCTAATCAGTCCATTGGTTTGCTTTGGTGTTCCTGAAGGAGAACATGTTCGTGTGGTACCTTGCTCTGCAGTTCCTGCATTTTGAAGTATTTGTTTACTGGTTTTGGGGTTGTTTTGTACAAGGATTATGTACGCAAGATGATTGTTACCACAGTAGCAGCATCCCCCTGCAAATGGTCAGGTTTTAGAAGGCCCTTATGTTAAAGGCGCTCTATTTTTGAGGTGAGGACTGTATTTTTGACCATTTGCCATTAACACAGCACACTAAAATACTACTAATTCAGCTACTCTACACAGTTTTGTCATAACTCAAAATCTGAATGTACAGGCTGAATCAGAGAAATGATTTATTGCAAAGACAGTGAATCTGCAGGGTGTCGGCTACTGATCACATTACATTCACATGAACACGCAGCTACGGTAATATGATGAATTAATGGTTTCAAGTAGTCAGTTGTGCAGTTCCCTCCATGGGGTTTCTGATTTCATTATCGTGTGTAAAAAGGCATGCTTACTTATTCTGTAGGCTGCTTAATTGTTTTTCCGTATACCTCATTTCCACAAAAGAGTTAAAGATCTATCAGACAAGGTGAGTTGTAATGAAACAAACTGCTTAATAAACTAACTACCACAGACAAAATATGTTATAGCCTTTATGTTGTTGTTACTCAAGCTCTACCAATCCTACCCGCTATAGCTATCTTTAATTTAACAATAAAAGAAGTGTGCTGGCTGCAGCAGATTGCAGAATTGTTTGATTCCTTTGCTGCAGTTTCTATTAGGCATACATACGTGTGTTTTTTTTTTTTTTTTTTTTAGTTGTTTTTATTCTTTTTTACTTACCTGGAGGAGGTCGAGCTGCTGGGGCTGGAGAAAGTAAATTTTCTCATCCTGAGGATACGGGTGGGCAATGGGCGGACTGCTAGACTCTGCAGAAGTTAAATTATAATGTGAAAATTATGCACTGCTCCGCTCGCTGCTGCTATTTCCAGTTAACAACAGTCAGTCTGAATGAGTATCCAATGAAATTTTACCGAGTCTGACAGGCAGTCTGCAGCAACGAAGTTGATATCATCACGCACGCCCCTGCATGTTGATGACATTGCGGGGTACACTGGTGATGCGTGGTGATGTCAGCCGTAACATTTAAACTTATAAATAAAAAAAAAATCGAATTCTTGGCACCCCATTATTTTGCCCTCAAAACCGATAAATACCGAGGAATTCAGTATGGTTGAGAGGTATAATTTCAGTAATGTAGCCCTGAAATAATATGTACCCAAAATAGGCTTAGGTGAACCTTAGACTTTGACAACCAGCAAATGTTAGATAAATTAGATTTACAGTAAATGTTTGTATGCAGCCATTTTCAGTGGCCAAATACATTGTGTATTATTCATAGTCAGTGTGATTGTGTGTTGTGGGAATTTGTGCAGGCTGTGCCCAATTGCAGCTTCGAGATTCAAAATGGAAAGCTATTCTTAAGGGCAGCAGCTTTAGTCAGTTTAAGAAAAACATACGCATTTGCGACATCAATGAGATGTAGATGACGAATGCCTTAAATTTGTGCAACAACCTCGGGTAAATGTGGTGTTTTCCCCCCTTGTTTGCAATTTCTAATTTATTTTATGCATGTCTGTGCCATGCATACATACCTTATCAAAGACAAAGTTGCATCTTTTCCATCTACTTTGCAGTTGGCAAAGATGTTTGCTGTAGATAACAGCTTTGCCATTTGTCATTGTGTGCTACTTGTTTTGGCATTGCCAATACTGCAGGTGCCCAGTGTTGTTGGCCAAGAAGGGGCGACTATAAGGAATGATTGACTTATTTTAACTTTGCTGACCAAGGAATTCTGAATAGATTTAGAGTAGACAGGAATATTATAAAGGGTTTAGTGAGTTTGTATAGCCCAGATGTGCTTAATAGGGAGGTGCATGATTTCCTATACCTGTAGACAACAGGGAATGTATAACCCTCACTGTACTTCAATGGGGACCTTCTAGAGACAGACTGGGGATTCCATTGGTATTTTTCAGACCTCAAAAATACTTCAACAGTTCCTCAACATACTATTGTGACATGTAGATCGGTATATTTTTATGCCACTGTCACCTGCGGGCCAAGCCTGAATCAGGAGTCCCTTTTATGGGATAGCACATTTTCCAGAGGCGCTTGATGTGATTGATTGCACCCATGCTCCTATTATGACCGCATCTGGACCACATGGGGAACAGTACCAGACCAGGAAGGGCTGCCATTCCATCTGTTGCCAAATAGTGTGATGCATCAGGGTACATCACCAACCTGTTGATCCAGTGCCCGTGATTCTCAAATCTGGCGCAAAAGCTAACTCTACGGCTGCTTCCTCCATGGTAGAGTTTTCCAGGTGTAGTAATTTTTGTAGGTATAATTTGGAAAATGTTTTCTTTAGTAATGACCACTTGTGCTTTTATGTCTCATCCCTTTCTTCTTTTGCAAGTCTAGTAGTATACCCACTCGACCCCCAGAACACCAGTCAGTAATCCTAGGAGAGCTGTTGAGGAATGCTTCAACACTATCCTGTCCCAGACATAGATAGTCATTGAGCAAGTGTTTGGCCTTCTGAATGTCCATTGACATTGCCTAGATGAGTCTGAGGATGCCCTTCATTATAAACCGTTTACTGCATGCTGCAATCTGCACATGCATTAGTCTGGTACTCAACTTCCCCTTGGCAGTACAGCTCCCTTTATTGTTCCTTCAACCAGTGATGACAGTAATGGTGGCCAGTTGATAACAGCATCACTGGACCTCATGAGACAAAGCTGTGGTGCCTAACCCACCGTTACAGACCATTACATTCAGGTGTTGATGCCTTTACTAAAATGCCACATGGATTACACCTTTCAGATGTTTTCGCAGGGGGGCGAAGCCCCCTGCACCCCCCACACACCCCCTACTTAAATATACCTCTCTGAGATTGCACTATAGTGAAGGAAAGGGAAATCTCCCATTCCGCACTATACACGTAATCGCAAAATGGAAGATTTTCCATTCCTCCGCTGTAGTGCGGTCACGGAACATTCACATTTGAACTGCTAGGGTACAGGGGGATCTGGCCCCCTGCAGTGAGGTAAGTTAACTTTATTTTTTTAAACCTAAGGCTCCCATTTACAATTTTGAGTGAATGGAAGTTTGAGATTCTGGTCTCGAGATTATGAATTTCGAGCTTCCATCCATTCGATTTTGTGAAGGGGAACTTGTGTATATATGTATATATGTATATATATATATATATATATATATATATATATATATATATATATATATATATATATATATATACACACACTATGTAAATATATACATACACGCATACAGATACACGCATACACACATATGCACAGCTATTCTAGGCAACATATGGTAACAGGAAGTATTGCTGTCACCAATGGCACTAACCTCCTTCACTGCCGTAGTGTGGCTGCTGCAGTGGCCTGAAAGCACTGGTGTCCATATCGCCTCTGTTTTCTGTAGCATCATAACCCCTTATGGACAGAAGGTGTTTAATGGTTGGGATTGTGGAAGGCCCTCAACAGTGCTGCTGCGGGCAGATGCATTATACCTAGCTTTTCTCCTTGCGCATCCCATTAGGTCATTTGCTGTTTTCCTACATTATATCAATTTTCCTTTCTTCCACAGTGTTGGCAGCCACTACCTGACTCCATACCATCAGTCTTTCTGCGTGCTTTGGCCCCACTTTTGCAAACAGACATTTCCTTTATGTCCCTGACAACATCAATTAGGATGTGGTTCTCTTGGAGTGAAGTTGTGTCTCTGGTGTCCTGATCCTGCTGGTGCAGTAGTATGCTGTAACCTGACATCATTAATTGAGGATCAAACCTAAACTAGACACACACAACACCCACACTGAAACAGTATAGTAGTAGATATGACAAAGGTGTATTGCACACTTTTAAATTGTCCTCAGTTGCTCTTTGCAACCAGTAATTATGTATGTAGTGTTGTTATAAGTATGCTTAGTCATTTTATGCTGCTACCGTACCTCTCTATAACCCTTATCAATGAAAGTAAAGGCCTGAAGGTACCAAATCACATATACACAGCAGTCAAAAATAGCACCTTATACTTTCCCACTCCATTTGTTCTTGATATTGTAGAAAAGTCATATATTCCACATCTTACTGGTAAGTATATGTTTTTGGTAAGTTGATCTTCATGAATTGTACCAGTAATAATTTCCAGGTGTTAACTCTGTTAAGTCCTTTTAATTTGCTTGTGTTTTTTGTGGACTGTCAGCAACAAATGCAGGTTAGCACAATTAAATATTGTGGAGTTAAACCTGTTAGTCTAAACTGGGTTTGATTAATGAATGTCCTTTACAAATGAAGCTGTCTGTGAATTGCAGTATTGTTCAAGTATGCAACTATTTCTGTAGGCATAAAATAACTTGTGCTTCTTGTGGGTGAGCTGTACTGAAAGTTGCTGAGTGTGAGACACATGTCAGTTTATAGCAGTTCTCAAACACCTCAAACTATGCCATACCTTTGAGATATATATGTAGCATATTAGCAGTTAGAGCTTTACTGTAACCCGCTACTACTGTATCCCTAAGACCTGTTCAACATCTTTCAAAGTACTGTGACTTACTTACTTGAAAGGGGAGACACAAAAAAATTAAAGGTTATTAAAGGACTGTATCATTAAGAATGAGGGGACTTCCAAGTTCGCTGCATACTGAGTAACAGCTTAATTTCTCTCCCAGTCTGAAACGAGAAATTCAGAAAAAGAGAGCCAGTGAATTTGTTTTTTGAGGTAAATTTCAGTTACAGGCTAGTCACTGCCTAGATGCCAGCAAAGAAAAAAATGTAGAGAACCTGAAAGAAAATCAGTCATAAACAAGCGAGGAGAAAACACTGGCTGGGAGGAGTTTTGCAGCTGTTCAGCAAAAAGCAGTTCAAGCTCCAGCTTTGGTGTAAGGCATGCCTTCCAGTTATCTAGAGGATAAAATGTCAGTTTTGCACAGAGCTGTTTAAAATAAATGAAACACTGAAGTAGTATATCAACTTAAATAAAAGGATGGATAAAATGGAAGACGCTTTAAAAAGATATTCAGATGAGCTATTAAAACTGCAAAAATCAGAGGTCGAAATGAAGAATGGTTGAATATGAGACTGCTCAAGATGAGATGTTGCAAAAATGGTAGAATCAGAGGACAGAACACATAAGGAAAACCTGAGATTTTCTGCTGCACCAGAGAAACTAGAAGCAGACTGCATTAATTTTATGAATGAACAAGTAAATAACTAGACTGGTATTTCACAGCAGGAGTTGTTAATTGAAATGACATTCCATAGGTCTGCTCCAAACCTGGCCACCAGAAAGCAGCCAAGACCTCTAATAGTAAAGATGAAATCCTACTAGCAGAAAAAGTTGATTCTGACAAAACTGGCAGAAGGACAAAGTGCTAAACATTGGAGACAGTACCATGTTTGTGGAAAATGATTACTCACTGTACACCAGGCAGAACAGGAGTAAATTTAATTCCCCACAATCCGGGAATGTTGAAAAGCAGTTGTGAGATTCAAGCTACTGTATCCAAGCTATCTTCAGGATATTTCTTCCTGGAGGATCAGTCATTTTTTGATGCAGAACACACTAAGTGGAAATACAAAAGTTTTTTGTAACAAAACATGAGTCGTTAAACAGAAATTCTGCTGCTTAGTCTTCTGATGACAAAGCTCTTAGAGAGGCTGTCAGTGAAACCATTTCCAATGTTCTAAAGGAAAATGCTTGAAAGAGAAGAAAGAATATGAGTTGACTAGAAGAACCAGGAGTGCACTGGAAATGAAACCGAGACTGGATTTGGGAGATGGAGATCAACAGGAAGAAAAACAGCAACATCAAAAATCGATGAATAAATGTGGGATTACAAAATATCAGTCATATTTATGAAATATGACAGAAAAAGAAAAGCTGGAAATATTGGAGTTTAACTCTCAGAATTAAAACAAAGCCCCCCCCCCCAGGAATAAACTGTGCTAGCAAACAAAAGGAACGTATAGCAAAGTGAAACTAGGCACAGAAACAGTCAGAGGCATAAAATCACAAACATTTTTTAATGAATAAGGTAAGCGCTTTCACACCATAAACTAGTGCTTCTTCAGATCATATAAAAATTTAATTATCACAACCATAATTTATACCATAAGATAAAATTCAAAACCGCCAATAATCAGCAAGAGAACATTAAAATAAAGAAGACATACATTCATACTTTTCATTTAAAGAGACCTCGTGCTTTTAGGACAGGTTTAATGGAAACCCTGCCATTTAAGCCAGGAGGGTTATCAGCCTGCAGTAGTAGTGCCCAATGCAATTCATGGGTTTCTGTAAAGTTCTTAATATCACCACCACATACATTAACATGTATTATCTCAATAACTTAAACTTAAGTGTGTTCATCGCTATCATGCATTTGATGCCTTGCAAATGCATTACAAATATCTCCATTCCTTATGCAATACAAGTATTCACTTACACGTTTTAATAGTGACCTATTAGTTTTTCCAAAATAGAAACAGCAACATCCTGTGCAAGTGGCCAAGTAAATCAAACTCCTAGTATGATAATTTGCCCATACATCAAAATGATATTCTAAATGTGCAATAGGGTGAACAAAACTAGAATTCTCTATACAAGTACAAAAATTACATGTTGAACACGGACTTGTCACTAGGGGGCTACCATTAGTCTCCCTATCGGGTCTAGCCCTATTTTTATAGCAAAGTTGCCTTTTGAGTGATTTTTTTTTTTGTTTTTAAAAACAAAATTGGGTCTATTGCCTGCTACTGCTGTAATTTCTTCATCTAAATTTAAACTAGGCCAATTTGTTTTTATAATATTAAGAATATCTGTCATATCACTAGTGTAGTATAAGGATAGTGGTAGATGGTGTCTATTACTGTCACCTTGTTGAGATCTCACTTCAAGGGCTTGGTCAGAAAACTATGGCCTTGCCTTATCTTTCTTACATATAACACCCGTTTGAATGTTAGTCTCTACTTTTTCTTTGTAACCTCTATCAAAAAATTTACCCTTAAGCATCCTAACATCCTTATTAAAGGCATTTTCTCAGCTAATTCAGCCTTGATATCTGCATGGTCTGCCCTTTAATAATAATACAGAATATGTAGCTAGGGTGCATGCTGTCCCTCTGTAAAATGGTGATGTTCATAGTGTTTCACTGTTGCAGTAATTACATTTGGGTAATCTGCTGGCAGGTTGCCCTCAGTCAGCCTGATTAACAAAGTCTTGGGTCCTGCGTCGGTTGCTGTCCCTTCTTTTATGATGTCAGGTCGTCAAGGGTATAAAACATGCATCTGACCCCATTACATCAGTCTTTTTTGCCGCGCGGTGCCTGAAGCAGAAGCAGTTCACAAGTGCCAGTCGACCGACTCCTGAAATTTTCGTTTTCGAGTTTCAGAACCGAAGTCTTCAACTTAAAGCTAAGTACCCCGTTGGGGAAACTTTTTCTTGCTCCTTACCGATGTCAGTAAAAGTTAATAATTGTATTACTTGTGGGAAGCAAATACCTCATAAGGATTTTCATTTGTACTGTATTCCTTGCCTAGGCCCTGACCACGACGTACATTTAATCAGCGCACTATCCGTCGTCGGTACATTTTTGCTTCAAAATATTTCAGTTCTCAGTTTGATTATCCAGAAATGACGTCAGATAGCCATCTGACTACCGGAATACTGAAAAAACACAAAGAATAAGACAGGCTGTTGAGGTCCAAAACTGCTGACGACGCTTCTCCTAAGCCAGTCGCCAGTTCGCCAGTACTCAGTGAGGTGCTTTCGCAGCCCCTGATACCCGCTACCTCTGATTCGCAGGCCTCTACTGAGACCCATTCGGAGTCCGGTATGCCGCAAGATGATTCACATATGGAACCCGCGGATGTCTCTAACTTGGATGGGTCCAAAGCCGCTGAGCAGGCACCGGCTTCTGAGGGTGTATTCAGGCCTACAGACTTGCATATTAAACAGACGCCAACTTCAGTGCTAAGGCCTAAATCTCGATCTATGTCTAAAAAAACGACGCCCAGGCCACATGTTTAGGCCCTATGCCTAAAAAACAAATGATCAAAATGGCTGTAGATTTAATTACTCTAATCAGGGGTAGTCAAACCCCCCCCCCCCCCAAGAGGCCTAGGATTGAATTTGACTATGAATCTTCTGAACAGGACTCTGATGTTCATCGTGTGACACTGCTGCAGTCATTACACTTGGGTTATCCTGCTGTCAGGTGGTTCCCCAGCCGGCCTGAGTTCCAAAGTCTTGGTCCGGCATTGGTTGCTGTTGCCTCCTCCCTGACAGTGCGACAGGGGTATGTAAGATGCACCCGACGCCATTTTCTTTGGTCTTTCTTGCCGCGTGGTGCCGGAAGCAAAAGCAGTTCGCAAGTGTCGGTCGGCCTACTCCTGAGATTTTCATTCCGAATCCAAAACTGAAGTCTTCTACAAAGCTAAGTACCCCATTGGGGAAACTTTTTCTTGCCTCAGACTGATGTCAGTAAAAGTTAATAACTGTATTTCCTGTGGGAAGCAAATGCCTCTTAAGGATTTCCATTCTTATTGTATCCCATGCCTAGGCCCAGACCACGACGTTACTGGTTGTCTGTTTTGTGCTAGGTTTAATAAGCGCACTATTAAACGTCGGTTTGACTTTGCCCAACATTACTTTGGCAGAAAATTTAATTATACCATGCCGTCGGAACTTCCTACTACCGGTATTCATAAAAAACGCAAAGACCAGGACAGGCATCTGAGGCCCAAAACTGACGACGAAGCCTCTTCTAGGCCAGTCTCCGGTTCTCTGGTTTTCAGTGAGGTGCCTTTGCAGCCCCTGACGACCGCTTGTGCAGAACCACAGGCCACCCCCGACCCCCATGTGGAGATGGCTGGGCCTTCGGATGCACTAGTTTTTCAGCAGACTGAAACCGATCCTGCAGAGGGATCCGGAGTACCTGAGCTTTCTGCAGCTTCAGAGGGTATCTTCAGACCTACTCAGCTAAGCATTAAACCCTCTTCCATGACAAAGCCTCCTTTAAAAACTAAGAAACAAGTACAGCATTCTCCAGGACAGGCCTCCATGCCTAAGAAACAAATGCTCAAAATGGCCGAACACCTAATCACTCTGATCAGGGGTTCCCATCCCCCTCCTGATAAAAGGCCTAGACAGGATGCAGATTGATTCATCTGACCAGGGGTTCATTTCCTCAGATTCATCCTCAGACCTGGGATATCCTTTACCCCTTTATGAAGATTCTGATGCTGAGGAATCTATTCCATCAGCCTCTCCGCCTGAGGACTAGTCCTTTGGGGGAAACCTTACATACCATGAGGGAGCATTTCCATTGGGAAGGCCAGGATTATTCAGAATCCAAGAAAAGGCTCAGAGACTTCCTATTATTACCTCAACACAGACTCCTGGCTATTCTACCAGTGCTAGATATTGTGGATGATGTGTACACTGAATCCAGCTTAAATCCTTATTCCTTACCTCCAGCTCCACTTAAACCGGACAGATATTACAGAGTGCCTGACTCACACAAATTTCTGTATAAAAGGCCTGTTGCTGATCCTGAAACTATCTCTCAGGGACCCAAAGGGGTTAAGGCCTCATCAGCAAAGAACCCAGTTCCCTCTGACAGAGATTCCAGAGCACTAGACAGATGGGGAAAGAAAGTATATATACGTCTGCAACCTTAGCAATGAGAGCCTTAAATTGCCAGTTTCACATGCTAAAATATCAGCAATTTTTGATGTCTCAGTTGAAACAAAAAATGCTTCCAGATACAGATCCTCTTAATTTGAAAGAAATGCAGGATTTATTGCATGTCGCTGAACAACTGGGAAAGCATACTTTGCAATGTGGTTTTGATTCTTTAGAGGCCTCATGCAGAGCAGCAGTTGCAGGCTCTGTCATTAGAAGACATGCATGGTTAAAAGAACATACGTTACCAGATCATGTTAAAGCTAAATTGCTGGATGCACCTTTACAGCAGGATGTTTTATTTGGAGTTAAGGCAGAAGAGGTATTAAAGAAAATGGAGGATAAGGCAAAATCTATGCAAACAGTGAAGGATTTCTTTACAGGTTCAGCCTCCTCGATTTAGTAGAAACTGGCCAACAAAGATTTGGTTCTTTCCAGTTAATGACAGACCTCAAAGGGGCAGATACAGATGGCCAAGAGGTAGAGGTCAACCACAAGGGTCCTTACAGGCCTCGACAATGGGGTGCATCAGGCCAGAAAGAAGGGGAAGACCGGCACCAGCCATATAAAAAGCAGCCCCAATGACTTTCCACTCCAGCTGCCAAACAACTCACTCTTGGCAGTCCCTTTGGGAGGAAAACTGGCACTTTATTTTATCACAATTGGCATATGATCACCCAAGACAAATGGGTTCTCAATATCATTTCAAAAGATTACAGGTTCCACTTTCACACTCTGCCAAGATTAAAAGGAATGCCAAATCTGCCACTAAATCAATGGGCAGAGGCACAAAAACAAATTATGGCACTCGTGAACATGGGAGCTATCCAAAAGGTGCCACCTCAGGAACAAGGGCAAGGATTTTACTCAAGACTCTTTCTGGTTCCCAGAAACGACAAAGCCTGGAGGCCCATTCTGGATCTTTCTACACTAAACACTTACCTGGATGTTCCGAAATTCAAAATGACATTACAGCAGCTTCTTCCCATGCTGGGCAAGCAAGCTTGGCTTGTGACTTTGGACCTAAAGGAGGCATACCTGCATGTCCCTATCAGACAAAACTGCAGAAGATACCTCAGGGTCTTAGCTGGTCCAATGCACTATCAATTCTCTGCACTGCCTTTTGGATTATATACTGCGCCCAGGGTCTTCACAAAGTGCCTGGCACCAGTAATTGCATTTTGCCGACAGAAAGGAATTCAAATTTACCCATACATGGACGACTGCCTGATTCAAGCAGAGAGCAAGGACATTCTTCTACAGCATCTGGCGTTTGTAAAAAAAAGTTAAGTTGCCTGGGGTACACAGTAAACGAAAAGAAATCAAAACTAGTGCCCTCACAAGAGATAATATTCCTGGGTGCCAGCTTGAACACAACGGTCCAGATGGCTTTTCTCACGCCAGACAAGCAAGGACAACTGACACAATGCTTTCAATTAATGGCAATAAAGACCCAAGTCCCTGCAAGAAAAATTCTGCAGGCCTTGGGCTTCATGGCATCTTGCATACTACTAATTCCATATGCCAGACTGCATATGAGGAAACTACAATGGTACCTAAAGAATGTATGGTCACAACACTGTCAAAGTTTGGAAAAAGTTATACTACTAATACCTTGCCTTCAACAGGAGTTTCGATGGTGGGCTCAAGCTTGTCACCTCAACAAGGGACAGCCTTTCACTCAACCCACAGCCAGGCAGACACTGACAACAGATGCATTGGATTACGCCTGGGGAGCACACATGGCAGGAAAATGTATTCAGGGCAAGTGGCCCACAGAACAAAGGCATCTGCACATCAATCAAAAAGATGCTAGCTGTACAAAATGCCCTTATAGCTTTCAAGGACCTGTTGCATCCAGGACAACTACTACTAAAGACAGACACCACATTTATGTGGTACATAAACAAGCAAGGGGGCACTCACTCCTACCCCCTCTGCAGACAAGCCATGACTTTGTGGAACACAGCTATAAACTATCAAGTACATCTACAAGCACAATTCCTGCCAGGAGAGAAAAACACACTGGCAGACGACTTGAGCAGAAATATCATGGATCCCCATGAATGGGAATTGAATCCTCAAATATTCAGAATGATAACAAAGAAATGGTGGAGCCTGGACATAGATCTGTTTGCCTCCCCAATAAATTGCCAGCTAAAGAAATTCTGCACAAGGAGTTACCATCCGCAAGCATGGAAAGTGGATGCCCTCTCATTCAGCTGGACAAACCTACAAGTATATGCTTTTCCACCACTGCCTCTTCTCCCAAAGGTACTCATAAAGGCCAGGCAAGAAGAGCCAAAAATGATCCTGATTGCATCAGACTGGCCACGCCAGCACTGGTACCCAATCTTAAAAAACTTAGCACAAGGACCACCCTGGAGTTTGCCTCAAATACCACATCTGCTGTCTCAGCACAACAGTCAGTTACTCCACAGCCAGCTAAAGACACTAAACCTAGCTGCATGGAAGATTCCCTAGCCACGCAACCAATGCCTCTCTCCAAAGCAGTTATGGATGTCATTCTGGAGGCCAGAAGGCCTAGTACCAGGAAAGCCTACTCTGATAAATGGAAGAGATTCTGTGCCAGGAACCAGGCTCACAGCCTTGACTCTCGTGCCAAACATTCCTCAATTACTACAATATTTACTGAGATGCTGGACAAAGGCTTCTCCTTTTCATCCATCAAGAACCACGCCTCTGCCATCTCTGCACATTACAACACGGATCCACCACTTTTCTGTAATCCTTTGCTGAAACAGTACCTCAGAGGGGCTAAAAACATAAGACTGCCCTGTAGAGCACCTGCTCCTACTTGGGACCTCAACTTTGTTTTGGAAAAATTGATGTTACCTCCTTTTGAACCAGCTACCATGGCAGAATTAAAATACATTTCTTGGAAAACTGCTCTGCTCCTGGCAATAACTTCTGCAAGAAGAGTTTCAGAATTACAGGCACTAATGGCAGTGGAACCTTTCCTCATTTTCCACCAGGAGAGGGTGTCCTTAAGAACTAACCCTACATTTATGCCTAAGGTGGTTTCAAGTGTGTCTCTAAACCAAGCCATTCACTTGCCTACTTTTTATCCAAAACCACAGAATAAAGGGGAAAGGCTACTGCATTCATTGGACATTCACAGGCAGTTACGCTTCTACTTGGACAAAACCAAAGCTTTCAGAAAATCTGAGCAATTAGTGGTAGCATACGCTGCAGCAGCACAGGGAAAAGCTATTTCAAAACAGACTATTTCCAAATGGATGGGACATTGCATACGTTTCTGCTATACGCACCATGGAAAACCTGTGCCTAACAACATTAGATCTCACTCCACCAGGGCAACAGCCACTTCAACTGCCTACCTCAGAGGAGTACCTACCAAGGATATTTTGGAAGCAGCAACATGGAGTTCTGTGCATACCTTCACCAAGCATTACCATCTGCCTCTATACTCTAAATCCAGAGCTGGCTTCGCCTCTGCAGTGCTGCAGGGCCTTATAGCCACCCCTAATGCCTTATAGAACCAACCACCCTACCTCAGCTTTGGGATTCTACCCAAGTGTAATGACTGCAGCAGTGTCACACTATGAACATAGTACAATTTTGTACCTACCATAAATGTAGATGTTCGAGTGTAGACACTGCTGCAGTCCAGGTTACCCTCCCACCTTCCCCTCTTACTGGCTAGTACGTACCTAGTTCTTCTCCTTTTTATTACCTATGGGGAGTATTTGATGGTAACAAAGTATGTTGTTTGCTTTTCTTATGTATGTTTTATTAGCAATTTGAATTGCCTACCTATTTGGGGGCACCTGACATCTGGGGCAAGAAAAACTGAAGAAAATGGCGGCTGCATCTTATATACCACTGTCGCACTGATGTCAGGGAGGAGACGACAGCAACCGACGCCAGACCAAGACTTTGGAACTCAGGCCAGCTGGGGAACCGCCTGACGGCAGGAAAACCCAAGTGTAATGACTGCAGCAGTGTCTACACTCGAACATCTACATTTATGGTAGGTACAAAACTGTACTTTTCTTCTGACTCTTCTAATGATCTGGATTTGTCCATTCCTACTTATGAGGACTCTGCAGAGGATTCCATTCCCTCTGCTTCTCCACCTGAGGATTTCTCTTTTGGGGAAACTTTACATTCCTTAAGGGAGCATTTCCACTGGGAAAGTCAGGATTTTTCTGAATCCAAAAAGAGGCTTAGGAATTTCCTTCTTCCTCAGCATAGGTCTTTGGCTATACCTCCTGTACTAGATATAGTTGATGTGTTTTCGGAATCTAGTATGGCCCCTGATTCCTTGCCTCCAGCCCCTAGCAAACCAGACAGGTACTACAGGGTTCCTGAGTCCCACAAATTCCTTTTCAAAACTCCTGTTGCGGACCCTGAAACCATTTCTCAGGGGCCCAAGGGCATTAAGGCTTCTACTGCTAAAAATCCTACCCCTTCTGATAGAGACTCTAGGGCTCTGGATAGATGGGGTAAAAAGGTTTACACTTCTGCAACCTTAGCAATCAGGGCTTTAAACTGACAATTCCATATGCTAAAATATCAACAACATATCATGGGACTGCTTAAACAAAAAATGATGTTGATTTCTGACTGTGTGGAGAATAAAGATTTGCAGGATTTATTGCATTCAGCTGAACAAGTTGGCAAACATACTTTGCAGTGTGGTTTTGATTTTTTAGAGGCCTCTTGTAGGGCTGCTGTTACTGGGTCTGTGCTTAGAAGGCATGCTTGGCTTAAGGAGCAATCTCTGCTTGATCATGTTAAAGCGAAGCTTTTGGATGGTCCTTTACAACAGGACCGCTTATTTGGCAATAAGGCTGAAGAAGTTTTAAAAAAGATGGAAGATAAAGCTAAATCTATGCAAACTGTGAAAGATTTCTTACAAGTGCAACCTCCTAGATTTAGTAGGCATTGGCCTACTAAGAACTGGTCCTATCCAGCTCCTTCCAGAGCCACTACGGCCAAATCCAGACATTCCAAAACCACCAGGTTTCAGTCCCAAGGGACTTTCAGAACTAAGCAATGGGATGCTTCCACTTCCAAATCTGGAAACAACAATGCATCACCCTATGGTAAACAGCCTCAATGACTTCCCTTTGAAATTACCAAGCACTTACCTCTTAGCCGCCCCTTTGGGGGGGGAAACTGGCTCTTCAGTCAAGAAACTGGCAACTTATAACTCAGGACAAATGGGTTTTAAATATAGTGTCCCAGGGATACAGATTTCATTTCCACATGCTGCCAACTCCAAACGGGTGGCCAAACCTGCCCCCAAATCAGTGGGCAGAGGCTCAAAAACAAGTACTTTCCCCCTAAATATGGGGGCTATTCAACTAGTACCAAAAGAGGAAAAGGGACAAGGTTTCTATTCCAGACTTTTCCTGGTACCCAGAAATGACAAATCATGGCGTCCAATTCTGGACCTGTCTACTCTAAACACCTTTCTGGACATTCCAAAATTCAAGATGCTGACTCACCAGTTACTTCCTATGCTAGGCAAGGATGCCTGGTTGGCAACTCTCGACTTAAGAGGCTTACCTGCATATCCCAGTCGGGGAATCTTGCAGAAGATTCCTACACTTCAAAGCAGGCTGCATGCATTATCAGTTCTCTGCACTGCCCTTTGGCTTGTCTACTGCGCCCAGGGTTTTCACAAAGTGCCTGGCTCCAATAATTGCATTTTGGAGGCAAAGAAATATTCAAATATATCCATACCTGGACGATTGTCTAATTCAGGCGGAATGCCAGGCCATTCTTCTAAAACATCTGGCATTTGTAAAAAGACTTCTAACCTGTCTAGGGTACACCATAAACAAAAAGAAATCTCAACTGGTACCCTCTCAGAAAATTACATTCCTGGGTGCAAGCTTGAATACAACTACCCAGATGGCTTTCCTTACGCCAGAAAAGCAAATTCATTTGGTGACTTACTTCAAACAGGCGGCCACAAAAACCCTGCTATCTGCAAGGCAAATGCTGCAAGCCTTGGGGTTCATGGCTTCATGCATTCTTCTAATTCCATATGCAAGACTGCATATGAGAAAACTTCAGTGGTACTTAAAAAGTTTATGGAGTCATTGTCACAGCCTGGAAACAATGATTCCTATCATACCTTGCGTGCGCCTGGAGTTCCCATGTTGGGCAGAGGCCTGCCACCAAAACAAGGGGCTGCCATTCACACCACCCCCTGCTGCCCAAACCCTAACTACAGACACATCAGACTATGCATGGGGGGCTCATCTGGCAGGAAAGTGCATTCAGGGCAAATGGAGCCCAAATCAAATGCACCTTCATATCAATCAAAAAGAAATGCTAGCTGTACAGAACGCACTGACAGCCTTCAAGGACTGCCTTCATCCAGGACAATTACTGATAAAGACGGATAACACCACGGTTATGTGGTACATAAACAAGCAGGGGGGTACACATTCCTACCCCCTCTGCAGACTAGCCATGCCATTGTGGAATACAGCCTTGAGCTACCAAGTACAACTACAAGCTCAATTCCTGCCAGGAAAGCAGAATGTTCTGGCAGACGAACTAAGCAGAAATCACATGGACCCTCATGAATGGAAACTGCAACCACGGATTTTCAACATGTTGACACGCAAATGGGGGAGCCCAGACATAGATCTTTTTGCCTCACCCCAGAACTACCAGTTGGACAAATTTTGCACAAGAACTCATCACAAAAAGCCTGGAAAGTGGATGCTCTGTCATTCAGCTGGAAAAACCTGTCAGTCTATGCCTTCCCCCGTCTGCTCTCCAAAGTTCTACTAAAAGTCAAACAGGACAAACCAAAAATGATTTTGATCGCTCCAGACTGGCCTCGCCAACACTGGTACCCACTCCTGCACAGTGTCTCTCACATTTCTCCGTGGCACCTGCCTCAGACACCTTCCTTACTGTCTCAGCAGGAGAACCAAATTCTGCACCCTCAGCTCCAAACATTGAATCTTGCAGCTTGGCTAATAACTTAAATTCACCCTTAGCATCCCTCAACAAACCTGTGATGGATGTCATCTTGGAGGCAAGAAGACTTAGTACTAGAAAATCTTATGCTGAGAAATGGAAAAGATTCTGTGCCTGGAATCATTCAAGGGATGAGCACAGCAGTGCTCAATTTACCTCAGATTTTGCAATACTTAACTGAGATGCTTCATAAGGGCCCGTCTTTTTCTTCCATAAAAATCCATGCCTCAGCCGTTTCAGCTCATTACAACACAGACCCCCCCCCTTCTCTCATCCTCTTCTAAAGCAGTATCTCAGAGGGGCCAAAAGCTTGAGACCACCCAGGAGAGCTCCAACCCCTGCCTAGTACCTTAACTTTGTATTGGAGAAACTCACTCTACCTCCTTTCGAGCCATCTGCAACTGTAGACTTAAAATTTCTTTCCTGGAAAACAGCCTTCATTTTAGCAATCACTTCAGCTAGAAGGATATCTGAATTACAAGCCTTTATGGCAGTGGAGCTTTTCATCATCTTTCATACGGACAGGGTGTCAGTCAGGACCAGTCCATCATTCATGCCCAAGGTGGTATCCAGTGTGGCTCTTAATCAGTCCATTCATTAACCAACTTAGATTCTACTTCGACAGGACTAAATCTCAAAGAAAATCTGAACAACTGCTGGTAGCATTTGCTGCAGGGGCAGAGGGGAAGGCTATTTCAAAGCAAACCATTTCTAAATGGATAAGCCATTGTATTCATTTCTGTTATAAGCACCATGGAAAAACCTATCCCCCAGGGCATCAGATCTCATTCCACCAGGGCTGCATGTACTTCAGCAGCCTTTCTCAGAGGTGTTCCTACCAGGGATATTCTAGAATCTGCTACCTGGAGTTCAGTTCATACTTTCACCAAGAATGATCACTTATCAATTTTGTCTAAATCCAGAGCTGGCTTTGCCACTGCTGTTTTGCAGGGCCTTGTAGCTGGTCCTAGTGCTGTATAAATCCATCCTCCCAACCTTAGCTTTGGGAAGCTACCCAAATGTAATGACTGCAACAGTGAAACACGATGAACATAGTACAGTTGTGTACACTTAGTGTAAATGTAGATGTTTAAGTGTATTCACTGTTGCAGTCCTGGTTACCCTCCCTTCAGCCCCCTGTTTTTCTTTTACTATACCTCTTCTTTCTTTTCTTATGCTTAAAAGCCTTTTTGGTGTATTTGCTTTTGTTTGGAGGTATATTTTTGTGTTTCTTATATATATATATATATATATATATATATATATATGTGTGTGTGTGTGCATATTTTGCTCCCCATTTGGGGGGCACCTGACATCTGGGGCAAGAAAAACTGATTTAATGGCGTCAGATGCATGTTTTATACCCCTGACAAGCTGACATCATAGAAGAAGGGACAGCAACTGATGCAGGACCCAAGACTTTGCTAATCAGGCCGACTGAGGATAACCTGCCAGCAGATTACCCAAATGTAATGACTGCAACAATGAATACACTCTAACATCTACATTTATGGTAAGTGTACACTTCTGTAAACTGTACTTTCCTTCCACAAGGTTTCGTATAAAGTATGGTATGAAACTTACTAATCATATCTGTTGTCACAAATGCATCTAAAAAATGTATATTGCTGGATGAAAACTTATATGTAAACTTTAGAAAAGGGGTGATAGATTGTAGATAATAAGACATAGGTTGGGCCTCAGTACCTGCCCAAATTTAAAAACAAGTCATCTACAAACCTCTTGTGGAATCTTAGGGAAGAGGTGTATATATTAGAATAATTCAAGACAAAATTTCTCTCCCAGTGAGCCATAACTAGGTTGGCATAGCTATTGGCACAGGATGTGCCCATAGCCATGCCAACCTTCTGCAAGAGCAAATGATCTTCAAAAAGAAAGGCATTATTGTCCAAAACAATTTATAGGAACATAAAAATCAAGTCAGTATCCTTAGTATCACATTCACTATGCAGTGTAAGAAAGCCATGCACAATATTAATCCCAGAAGAATGGGGAATAAAAGTAAACAATGATACCACGTCCAAAGTTACTGGTAAACACACATCCCCAATTGCCCTAATCTCACTAAACTTATAAAGATCCTCAAGAAATTATTTGGTGTCTCTTAGAACATGCTCCTGCTTATTCAATATAGGTCTCATCTCCTTATTTACATAAAAAGAGAATGGCTTAGTGAGCCATCCATTTCCTGAGACTATTAGTCGAAAGGGAGGTTTACATGCATCTTTGTGCATTTTTGGTAGCCCGTGAAAAGTTGATGTTAAAGGATACTCAACTATTAAATAATTATACAATTCAATGGTAATGATATTGCTACAGCGACAAATAAAGCAGGATAAATTTTTTACTTTCATGATGATCATCGTGTTTCACTGTTGCAGTCATTACAGTTGGGTTATCCTGCTAGCAGGCTACCCGCAGTCGGTCTGAGTTCCAAAGTCTAGGTCCGGCATCGGCTGCTGTCGCCTCTTCCCTGACGTCAGTGCGCCAGGGGTATAAAAGATTCAGCCGACGCCATTTTCTTCAGTCTTTCTTGCCGCACGGTGCCCGAAGCAAAAGCAGTTCGCAAGTGCCGGTCGGCCGACTCCTGAAGTTTTCAAATTCGAATTTCAGATCCAAAGTCTTCATTAAAGCTAAGTACCCCGTTGGGGAAACTTTTTTCTTGCTCCAGACCGATGTCAGAAAAAGTTAATAACTGTATTTCTTGTGGGAAGCAAATACCTCATAAGGATTTTCATTCTTACTGTATTCCTTGCCTAGGCCCTGGCCATAATGTTGCTAGTTGTCAGTTTTGTACCAGATTTAACCAACGCACTATTAAGCGTCGGTACGATTTTGCATTTCATTACTTTGGCAGAAGATTTAACTATATAATGCCGTCGGATCAGCCGACTACCGGAGTTTACAAAAAATGAAAAGAATAGGACAGGCATCCGAGATCCAAAACCGACGAGGCTTCTTCTAGGCCTGTCGCCGGTTCTCAGTGAGGTGCTTTTGCAGCCCGCTACCTCAGAGCCACAGGCCGCTTCCGACTCCCACGTGGAGCCAACTGGGCCTCTGGAAACTCAAGGTATTGGACACTCGGAAATCATTCCCTCAGATGGGTCCAGAGCCGCTGAGCAGGCATTGGCTTCTGAGGGTGTTTTCAGACCTACACAGTTATATGTAAAACCTACTTCAGCTATAAAGACAAAGGCTAAAGCAGCTCTAAAGACAAAGAAACAAGTGCAGCATTCACCTGGACAGGCCTCCATGCCTAAAAAACAGATGCTTAAAATGGCCGAAGACCTAATTACTTTGATCAGGGGTTCCCATCCCCCTTCTGAAAAAAAGGCCTAGGCAAGAGTTAGAATATGAATCTTCAGACCAGGTTTCCATTTCCTCTTGATTCCTCCTCTGAACAGGGTTACTCTATTCCTCCTTATGGGGATTCTGATGCTGAAGAATCTATTCCTTCAGCCTCCCCTCCTGAGGATTATTCTTTTGGGGAAACACTGCATACTATGAGGGAGCATTTTCACTGGGAGAGCCAAGACTACTCAGAATCCAAGAAAATTAGGCTCAGAGATTTCCTTTTATTGCCCCAGCACAGACCCCTGGCTGTTCCGCCTGCTTTAGACACATTGTAGACTGTATTTTAAGAGTCCAGTTTTTCTCCAGACTCTCTACCACCAGCTCCAGTTAAGCCAGACAGATACAACAGGGTTCCTGACTCTCATAAATTTCTCTATAAGAATCCTGCAGCAGACCCTGAAACCGTCTCTCAGGGTCCCAAAGGGGTCAAGGCTTCTACTGCAAAAAACCCTATCCCCTCTGATAGGGATTCTAGAGCCCTAGACAGATGGGGTAAAAAGATTTATACCTCTGCTACCTTGGATGTAAGAGCCTTAAATTGCCAATTTCATATGCTTAAATATCAGCAATATCTTATGTCTTTGCTTAAACAGAAAATGCCAGCAAGTACAGAATGTGCTGACAATAAAGAAATGCAGGATTTATTGCATGCAGCTGAACAAGTTGCAAAGCATACTTTGCAATGTGGTTTTGATTCTCTTGAGGCCTCCTGCAGGGCCGCTGTTAAAGGTTCTGTCATTAGGAGGCATGTTTGGTTAAAAGAACAGAATTTGCCGGATCATGTTAAAGCAGAACTATTAGATGCCCCTTTACAACACGATACTTTGTTTGGTGCTAAAGCAGAAGAGGTGTTGAAGAAAATGGAGGACAAAGCTAAATCTATGCAAACAGTCAAGGATTTCTTGCAAGTACAGCCTCCCAGATTTAGCAGGAACTGGCCTACAAAAAATTGGTCCTTTCCAGTGTCAGACCACAAAGGGGCAGATAGACGCCCCAGAGGCAGATCACAGCCCCAAGGCTCATACAGGCCTAAACAATGGGGTGCTTCTACCTCCAAAAGCGGAGAGGAAAAATCCCAGCCATACAGAAAAAAGTTTCAATGACTTCCCACTTCCAGCACCAAGCACTTACCTTTGGGCAGCCCGTCTGGGAGGAAAATTAGCACTTTTTTCACAAAATTGGCACATAATCACCCAGGACAAATGGGTTCTAAATATAATTACACAAGACTACAGGTTCCACTTTCATACCCTACCAAGGCAAAACTGTATGCCAGATCTGCCACACAATCAATGGACAGAGGCACAAAAAAAAAATTTCATCCCTCATGGACATGAGGGCCATTCAGCAAGTACCAAGACAAGAGCAGGGTCAAGGATTCTATTCAAGACTGTTCTTGGTACCCAGAAAAGACAAAGCCTGGAGACCTATACTGGACCTATCTACTCTAAAAACATATATGGATATTCCAAAATTCAAGATGTTGACTCTACAGCAGCTTCTTCCCATGTTGGGCAAGAAGGCTTGGCTTGTGACTTTAGATGTAAAAGAGGCATACCTGCATGTCCCAATCAGACAAACGTGCAGAAGATACCTCAGATTCAAAGCTGGCTCAATGAACTACCATTTCTTTGAACTGCCCTTTGGCTTATCTACTGCGCCCAGGGTCTTCACAAAATGCCTGGCACCAGTAATTGCATTTTGCAGACAAAGAGGAATACAAATATATCCTTACTTGGATGACTGCCTTGTTCAAGCGGAGAACAAGGACATTCTACTACAGTATCCGGCGTTTGTAAAAATATTACTGACAAGTCTAGGGTGCACAATAAATGAAAAGAAATCAAAACTCGTACCCTCTCAAGAGATAATATTACTGGGTGCAAGCTTAAGTACACCTGCCCAGATGGCTTATCTCATGCCAGACAAACACAGACAACTGACTACTTATTTCAAAATGTTGGCAACAAATACCCAGCTATCTGCAAGAAAAATTCTGCAGGCCTTGGGTTTGATGGCATCCTGCATTCTGCTAATTCCATATGCAAGACTGCATATTAGGAAACTTCAATGGTATCTAAAAAGTGTTTGGACTCAACATTGCCACAGCCTGGAAACAGTAATTACTCTCATTCCCTGCCTGCAACAGGAGTTTTGATGGTGGGCAAAAGCCTGTCACCACAACACGGGACAGCCATTCACCTTACCCACAGCCAGGCAGACTTTGATAAACAGATGCATCAGATTACGCCTGGGGGGCCCATATGGCAGGAAAATGTATTCAGGGCACATGGCCCACAAGTCAAATGCATCTACATATCAATCAAAAAGAGATGCTAGCTGTTCAGAATGCCCTAACAGCCTTCAAGGATCAACTTCAACCAGGACAACTACTAATAAGGACAGACAATACTACAGTCATGTGGTACATAAACAAGCAGGGAGGCACACATTCCTACCCCCTCTGCAGGCTAGCCATGAACTTGTGGCACACAGCATTGACTTACAAGTACATCTGCAAGCACAATTCCTGCCAGGAAGGAAAATTCTCTGGCAGATGAACTAAGCAGAAACCTTATGGATCCCCACGAGTGGAAATTGGATCCACAAGTCTTCAGCATGATATCAAGGACCTGGGGATGTCCGGACATAGACCTATTTGCCTTCTCTCACAACTACCAACTACAAAGATTCTGCACAAGGACTTATCACAAGCAAGCATGGAAAGTGGATGCACTCTCTTTCTGTTGGTAAAATCTAACAGTATATGCCTTTCCTCCTCTGCCTCTTCTCCCCAAAGTACTCCTCAAGGTCAGACAAGAGAAACCAAAAATGATACTGATTGCCCCAGACTGGCCCCGCCAGCACTGGTACCCAATCCTAAAGAGCTTGTCTTATGGCCCAGCCTGGACATTACCTCAGATGTCTCACTTATTGACCCAACAAGACAGTCAGATACTGCACAGCCAGCTCAAAACCTTAAACCTGGCGGCATGGCAGATAAAATAGCCTCTCAAGACACGCCTCTCTCTAAAGCAGTGATGGATATTATTTTGGAGGCCAGGAGGCCTAGCACCAAAAAATTTTATGCAGACAAATGGGAGAGAGTCTGTGCTTGGAACCAAGCACAAGGTATTGACACGATTGTTCCAAATATTCCTCAGATTTTACAATACTTAACTGAGATGCTGGATAAAGGCCTTTCTTTTTCGCCAATTAAAATTCATACTTCTGCCATTTCAGCTCATTACAATACAGAACCACCTATTTTTTCACACCCCTTACTAAGGCAGTACCTCAGAGGGGCCAAAAACATAAGACCTCCAAGGAGAGCACCAATACCTGCATGGGACCTCAACTATGTCTTGGAAAAACTCACTACCTCTGTTTGAGCCAGCCTGTGCAGCTGACATAAAATTCTTATCCTGGAAAACAGCTCTGCTCCTAGCAATAACTTCCGCTAGAAGAGTCTCAGAGTTGCAGGCACTCATGGCTGTGGAACCTTTTATCATTTTCCATCCAGACAGGGTTTCACTGAGGACAAACCCTACATTTATGCCTAAAGTAGTGTCCAGTGTGGCCCTTAACCAAACAATTAATTTGCCTACTTTCTATCCAAACCCACAGAGTAAGGGGGGAGAGAATTCTGCATTCCTTGGACATTCACAGACAGCTACGCTTCTACTTGGACAGAGCTAAAGTTTTCAGAAAGACCTATCAACTCCTAGTTGCATATGCTGCAGCATCACAAGGAAAGCCTATCTCTAAACAGACTATTTCAAAGTGGATAGGCCATTGCATACGTTACTGCTATTCACAGCATGGCAAATCAGTGCCTAAGGACGTTAGGCCACACTCATGCAGAGCAGCAGCCACTTCAGCAGCCTTTCTCGGAGGAGTACCAACCAAAGACATCTTAGAAGCTGCAACCTGGAGTTTAGTGCATACCTTTACAAAGCACTATCACTTACCTCTCTACTCTAAATCCAGGGCAGGCTTTGCCACTGCAGTTTGGCAGGGCCTTATAGCCTCTCCTAATCTTATTTGGCTCCAGCCTCCCAACCTCAGCTTTGGGAATCAACCCAATTGTAATGACTGCAACAGTGAAACACGATGAACATAGTACAGTTGTGTACCTACCATAAATGTAGATGTTCGAGTGTATTCACTGTTGCAGTCCTGGTTACCCTCCCTCCATGCCCCCTTTTCTTTGCTGGGATTTATCTGTACTTCTCTATCCTATACAACCTATGTGGTGTATTTGCTTGTAGATGAAGGAAAGTTGTTTTATGTGCATGCATGCTTATTGGCATAAATTAGCCTACCAGTTTTGGGGCACCTGACATCTGGGGCAAGAAAAACTGAAGAAAATGGCGTCGGCTGCATTTTTATACCCCTGGCGCACTGATGTCAGAGAAGAGGCGACAGCAACCGACGCCGGACCTAGACTTTGGAACTCAGGCCGACTGCTGTTAGCCTGCGAGCAGGATAACCCAAATGTAATGACTGCAACAGTAAATACACTCGGAACATCTACATTTATGGTAGGTACACAACTGTACTTTCTCTATCATATCATAATCTTTGTATAAACATTGTTGCCTATCAGTGTTGCAAAAATAGTGCTGAAATCAATCCATTACAACAATGGCTCCGCCTTTATTGGCGTTCTTTATCACAATGTCATTATCCTGCTGCAAAGTAATTAATGCCTCTGTTTCAGAGCTAGTTAAATTATTAAACCTTTTCCTCAATTTACCATCTGTAAAGGACTGTAAGAGATCATGCTCACATTTCTTACAGAATGTATCAAGCAATGGGTGTAGGTTAGGTTGAAAAATATTAGGTTTTTTAAAACCAAAGTCAGAAACAGCACTATTATCTGAATATAACATTTTTAACATGACATTGCACACAAACATTTTAATAACAGCAGTCTCAGTGATATGCTAACCTTGTGCAGGAATAAAACTCTGTCCTCTGCTTAAAAGGGACTCCTGTGCAGTAGTTAAAACTTTCCTAGAAATATTGTACATCAACGATTCTCTCTTCCCACATATTCTTTATCGTCTGCCCAGGCTGATCTTTGTCTTGCCAATGCCTCTTCTTCCCTCGGCTGAGAGAGCGTGGTTCACATTTATAGTCTTTGCGTTTGATTGGCAGTGGTAGAGGGATGGTGTTCGGTACTTCCCTCTGATTGGTGGTTTTCATCCGAACATCTGGTGGTTTCATTGGTGTAAGAGCCACTAAAGGGACTTCAGTAATAGGAGTAGACATAGAGGGTGTGTCAATAGACACAATACCATTCATATAAATAATGTTAGCATTATTTTTGATAGAGTTAGCATTTGTTACAGCTACTATGTTCACTTGCGGATGGTCCCTCGGCCAAGTGCATACATGTCCGTACTTAAAGTCAGCAACATGCTTATTTAATTTTTTCTGCTTTTGGATTTTGAGTCGCTGCTCATATGAAAGCACACTATCCATTACAAGCATAAACTCATCACCAGACTTGCCAAATAGTTCATGGTGTTTAGCATCAGTTGCTTCTGTAATCTCCATCCCAAGCATTTTAAAGTAACAATCATCGAATGTAGTTAAAACTGCATTCATTATTAAGCTGCTGCCATCTACACAACAGGTCAGCATAGGTCTCACCATATGTGGGCATATTTAGTACACTCAGCCCACGAGGGATTATTTTTATGAAACAGACAGGCTTCCAGGTGTAAACTCTGCTACTGAAGCCATTTCAGTTTGAATAAGTCATTTTCAATTTCTCTTACTGCTGTAATAAGTTGAATCTCATCACACTAGGTGCAGCAATCTCTTTACCAGGACCTATCACAGGTTTAGCCAGTAAAGGATTGGATTCAGTTCTCAACAATCTAATAAAATGATTATTAATGCCAGGTTCACTGTTCTCCAACTCCAAACTCTCTGCCATGCTGCCAAGGTGGAAAAAGTAGCCATCAAAGATAAAACAAATTGTCCCCAAGGAACAAACTGTGTCAGCAACCAAAAGGAAACGTATAGCAAGGTAAAGATAGGCACAGAAACAGAGACATAAAATCACAAATGTTTAATGAATAAAGTAAGCGCTTTCATACCATAAACTAGTGCTTCTTCAGACCATATAAAAATGTAATTATCGCAACCATAATTTATATCATAAGGTATAATTCAAAACAACTAATAATCAGCAAGATAACATTAAAATGGAGAAGACATATATTCATACTTTTCATTTAGAGACCATGTGCTTTAAGGACAGGTTTAATAGAGAAAAGAACAGGAGTTGCCTAGAAGAACCAGAGTGCATTGGAAATAGACTGGATTTGAGAGATGGAGATCAACAGGAAGAAAAACAGCAGCATCAAAATTTGATGAATAAATGTGGGATTACAAAATATCAGTCATATTTATGAAATATGACAGAAAACGAAAACCTGGAAATATTGGAGTTTTATTTTTTAACTCTGTTAAACTTATAAGGCACTCCAAAGTATATACTATACTTCCCAACTTGTTCGGAGAGCTGGCTCTTATCAACTCTCCACCCTCAGCCACTTGCACTAGCCTGATAGTCATGCACTGCACCCCTACCACCTCAAAGACTACTAAAACAAAAAAACAACTCCAAACTCACAAAACACACTAAAAAAATGTCCAGTGCAAAGAAAGAGAAGCTGCAACAATGAAATGTAAAGCTGCTCATTTAAATATCACTCGCTTTTCGTCCAGACCCAGCCCAGACTTCCTCAGACAAACGAATAAAACTGTTTTTAAAAAACAAGTATTCGAATACTGATACAATGCATCACATGACATAATTTACCCTATCATAAAACATCAATATAATTAATTAAATAATTGCATCAAGTAACCCCACCCTCCAGCTATATCACAAACATAGAGATATCTTAATTCTCCTTGCTAAACACAACCATGTGTTAGTGAACTAATTTCCAAAAAGTAAAAACACTTCCTCAAACTGAAAAACAGTTAACATTTAAGATAGCACAGTCCACAGTGTCGTTAACTGTTTGATGAAAACAAACTCTGTATAACTTTGCTAGAAAGTGACATATTGCATTTCTAAATATATACCAAAAAACGTCAGTCACTTAACTAACTCATCGCATAATAAGACTCACTGGTCTGTGAAAAAACTAAAAATAAAGTACATTTATCAGAGATGTCATTCTTGTGGAAAACGTTCTTAAACATCTTAAAGCATTTCCAAACTTGGGATGGGTCCAGTCGTAATTAACCGAAACCTAACATGCATCAAAATTGACATTAAAGCATAAAAACATCCTTAACATCCCAAAAGATTTTAACCCTAGAAGTAAATATAGCCGTGAATGGCAGACAAATGTCGCATTGTTTCTTAAAGGTAGGTTCACCGTAGCATTACTAAGAAATGTCAGAAGTCTTTATCGTCCACTCGCTCAACTAGCCCTACACAACCTAATAAAGCTCACTAGTCTGCATGTAAACAATACCCGCAGTGGTGGTGCTGCAGTAGCATTGTCGCCTCACAGTAAGATGCTGTCCGGTTCGATTCTCAGCTAGAGCGTCTTCTGCGTGGAGACTTGCGTGAATGGGCGTACCTTTGTTGAAGGTTGTGCGTCAGGCCTGGCAAGCCGGTATGTAAAAATCAACTGCCAATCATTAGTGGACTGGAGTTCCGCTGTGGCGACCCCTAACCGGGAAAAGCAGAAAGACACAAAAAAAAAAAACAAGTCTGCAAGTAAACAATAAGTCCCTAACATTCATCAAAGGTGACATTTTATAAAAAGGCAATTCCAACCATCTTAAACCCTTTTGAAGTCTGGGATAGATGCGGCCGTGATCAATGGATACATCGCATGGAACGGGATTAACATTACGGCATGAAAACACATATGCCATCCCGATAGATTTTAACCCATAAAGATGAATGTAGCTGTAAATGGCAAGAGCCTTACCCATTGCTGCATTCCCTTCAATCATGGGAACTTCCTAAAGATCCCAGAAGGTGTAAACCCTAAAAAGTACCTGCAATCATAAACCATGAGTATCTGACATGATGCTGCATTCTTTTACTACACATTAAATTTGCCCGGAAATTCATCAACCCCTGTGTATTAAAAAAAAAAAATGGTAAATATGAACACACGCACTCTGAAGTTAACCATGGTGAAAGAGAGGGTCCCACATCCCTTTCTAACTACGCAGAGGCTTCCTCATTAGGTAATAATCACATGCTGGAGTTAAACCAAAAAGCAGTCCCCGAACAACAGGTCCATCTAGATGGCTCTGGAAGAACCAAAGGCCAACATGTACAACCTAATACTCCCCTAGCCACTCACAGGTCTCCCACTTGCAAAAATAAGGGGGTAAGTAAAAACCACCATCTCCCAATTATAAAGAGAGACCATGGGATCCACCACCTACCAAGGGTTCAGAGTATAATAATTCTATATTATGTAGCCAAACTTTTTAGCTTTAAAATACACTTAATGGAACATAAATCATTCAGGCCGGGAAGCTTACAGGCATATAACTTAAGTTGCCAGAGTAGTTCAAGTTCCTCTAATTTCAACCCTTCAGGGCCCCCTCTAATATGTGTGATTTGATCAATCACAAAGTAGATGTGTGGTTATTCTCAATTGTTATACGTTTTGCTAAAGCATTATCTATTTTGCCCTTATCGAATATTGATGCTCATATATATGCTCACGAAACTTTCGTTCCGTCTTACCAATATAGTAAGCTGGGCATTGTTGGCACTTAGCTAAATAAACCACACATGTCGAGAGTTTTTTAAGGTTGGGTGATTCTGTTAATTGAACAGAAACTGTTGAATTGCAGTGGATCTTGAGGCTGGGTGCACATAGGGAGTATGGCCTTAATGATTGTGTGCCCATCAAATCAGCATTAAAAAGCAGGAAACTGAAATGAAGAAAACTTTAGCAGGTATGCTGTGCATTATTTAGGAGCAGTGTTGCTTTAATGTTTTAATTGGGGTGGTTTTGGAGGGAATTTTACTTGATTTGAGTGGATGTTTGCTTTTGTACTAGTATATGTAAGAGTTTTGCTCTTTTTTATTCTTTGATGAAGCAGTGTGCAACACTGTGAAAGCGCTTAAAACTATTACTTAATAAAAATGTTTTTATCTTGAAGTTCCCATTGTGGTATATTTCCACGGATTACTTTTGGGTTTTGTTATTAATACTAAGCATGCTCACCATTGTCACATCCTGTCATACTCCCCTCCCCATCACTGTTTTCCTCAGGTATGTACTCCAACAAGCACTCACCCATCAACTTTGAAGTTGCACACAGTCTCTTCCCATTAGAAACTGCTTCCCTCTTCGGTTACAGCTACATCAAAGAGAACTACTGGACCCATAAATCATTATCAGACCTAAGAGATAAACATAAAAATGGCTCAACTTCTTTCACCACACTTCCACTCTGTGGAGACATCCGCCTAAACCATGGACCATCCCTTCAAACCAACCAAACCACATCTAACCCATTGGCTCCCATCTTTACCAACACACAACCCACTAATTGTAACCACAACATGCTATTAATACACACAAACCTCAGATGCATCTACAACAAAATTCCAGGTCTCCATGCATGCATTACAACATACAACCTAGACATTCTAATCACCACTGAAACTTGGCTAAAACTAAACACTAAAGAAATCCTTACCCTCCATAATACAGTATAATAAGAAAATAGAGTGCAAAAAAAGCTGGAGTCACCCCAACTATTCCAATACAAATATTTATTAAACCTGAATAAACACACAAGTTTGCATTTTTGCTTTATATGATGTTCATCGTGTTACACTGCTGCAGTCATTACACTTGGGTTATCCTGCCGTCAAGCGGTCCCACAGTCGGCCAGAGTTCCAAAGTCTTGGTCCGGCGTCGGTTGCTGTCACTTTTTCCCTGACGTCAGTGTGCCAGGGGTATATAAGATGCATCCAGTGCCATTTTCTTCAGTCTTTCTTGCCGTGCGGTGCCCAAAGCAGAAGCAGTTCGCAAGTGCTGGTCGGCCGACTCCTGAGATTTCCGAAGTCGAATTTCAGATCCGAAGTCTTCAATAAAGCTAAGTACCCCGTTGGGGAAACTTTTTTCTTGCCTCAGACCGATGTCAGAAAAAGTTAATTGTATTTCTTGTGGGAAGCAAATACCTCATAAGGGCTTCCACTCTTACTGTATTCCATGCCTAGGCCCTGATCATGACGTCACTAGTTGTCAGTTTTGTGCTAGATTTAACAAACGCACTATAAAAAGACGTTTTGATTTTGCTTTGCACTGCTTTGGCCGAAGGTTCAATTATACCATGCCGTCGGAACAACCGACGACCTCAATACCGAAAAAACACAAAGACAAGGATAAAGACAGGCATCCGAGGTCCAAAATCGACGAAACCTCTTCTAGGCCAGTCACCAGTTTTCAGTGAGGCGCTTTCGCAGCCCCTGACACCCGCTACCTCAGAGCCACAGGCCGCTTCCGACTCCCATGTGTAGACAACTAGGCCTCTGGAAACTCAAGGTATTGGGACTACGGAAACTAATCCCCTAGATGGGTCCGGAGCCGCTCAGCAGGCATAGGCTTCTGAGGGTGTTTTTAGACCTTCACAACTTACCATTAAAACAACAGCCAAGACAAAGGTACCATTAAAAGCAAAGAAACAAGTACAGCATTCTCCTGGACAGTCCTCCATGACTAAGAAACAGATGCTTAAATTGGCTGAAGACCTCATTACTCTAATCGGGGGTTCTCATCCCCCTCCTGAGAAAAGGCCTAGGCAGGATACAGACTGACTCCTCTGATCAGGTTTCCATTTCCTCTGATTCCTTTTCAGACCAGGGATACTCTCTACCCCCCTATGAGGACTCTGCCGAAGAATGTATTCCTTCAGCCTCTCCTCCTGAGGATTATTCTTTTGGGGAAACTTTACATACCGTGAGGGAGCATTTCCATTGGGAAAGTCAGGATTACTCAGAATCCAAGAAAAGGCTCAGGGATTTACTTTTATTGCCTCAGCACAGGCCGCTGGCTGTTCCGCCTGTACTAGACATTGTGGATGATGTGTTCTCTGAATCCAGCTTATCTCCTGATTCTTTGCCCCCTGCTCCAGCCAAGCCAGACAGATACTATAGAGTCCCTGACTCTCTCAAGTTTCTTTACAAAAACCCTTCTGCTGATCCAGAAACTATTTCCCAGGGCCCAAAAGGAGTTAAGGCTTCCATTGCAAAAAATCCTGTAACCTCTGATAGAGATTCCAGAGCTTTGGATAGATGGGGGAAGAAAGTATACACGTCTGCAACCTTAGCAGTAAGAGCTTTAAATTGCCAGTTTCACATGCTTAAGTACTAACAATATTTAATGGCTCAGTTAAAACAGAAAATGCTTGCAAGCTCAGAAGCTCCTGATTGTAAAGAAATGCAGGATTTATTGCATGCAGTTGAACAGGTGGGAAAACATACTCTGCAATGTGGTTTTGATTCTTTAGAGGCCTCTTGTAGAGCCGCAGTTACAGGTTCTGTGATTCGAAGACATGCTTGGTTAAAAGAACAGAGTTTACCTGATCATGTTAAGGCAAAATTATTGGATGCTCCTTTACAGCATGATACCTTGTTTGGTGTTAAGGCAGAAAAGGTATTAAAGAAAATGGAGGATAAAGCTAAATCTATGCAAACAGTCAAGGATTTCTTACAGGTACAGCCACCTCGGTTTAGCAGAAATTGGCCAACAAAGAATTGGTCCTTTCCAGTGTCAGACAGGCCACAGAGAGGCAGATACAGATGCCCAAGAGGCAGATCTCAACCCCAAGGCTCAAACAGACAACGACAGTGGGGCGGCTCATCCTCAAAAGGAGGTGACTTTCCCCTTTGTATGCCAAGCACGTCCCTTTTGGAAGCCCCCTTAGGGGGAAAACTAGCACTTTTTTCTCAAAACTGGCAATCACCCAACACAAATGGGTTCTGAATATTGTGTTTCAAGGTTACAGGTTCCACTTTCACACTTTACCAAGGCTAAAAGGAATGACGGACCTGCCACAAAATCAATGGGCAGAGGCACAAAAACAAATTTCAGCCCTCATGGACATGAGAGCTATTCAAAAAGTACCACAACAGGAACAAGGACAAGGATTTTACTCAAGACTCTTCCTGGTCTCCAGAAAGGACAAGGCCTGGAGGCCCATACTAGACCTTTCAATTCTGAATACTTACTAGGATATTCCAAAATTCAAAATGTTAACATTACAGCAGCTTCTACCCATGCTGGGCAAGAAGGCCTGGCTTGTTACACTGGACCTCAGAGGCATACCTGCATGTCCCTATCAGACAAAATTGTAGAAGATACCTCAGATTCAAAGCTGGTACAATGCACTACCAATTCTCTGCACTGCCCTTTGTCTTATCTACTGAGCCCAGGGTCTTCACAAAGTGCCTGGTACCAGTAATTACATTTTGCAGACAAAAAGGAATTCAAATATATCTATACCTGGACGACTGCCTCATTCAAGCAGTGACAAAGGACATTATTCTACAGCATCTGGAATTTGTAAAAAGGTTGCTAATTTCTCTAGGGTACACAGTAAACGAAAGGAAATCAAAACTAGTGCCCTCGCAACAGATTATATTCCTGGGTGCTAGCTTAAATACAGCGGCCCAGATGGCTTACCTCATGCCAGACAAACAAGTTCAACTAACTCTATTTTCAATTACTGGCAAAAAAGTCCCATCTCCCTGCAAGAAAAATTCTGCAGGCCCTAGGATTCATGGCATCCTGCATTCTACTAATACCATATGCCAGACTGCATATGAGGAAATTACATTGGTACCTAAAAAGTGTTTGGACTCAGCACTCTCACAGTATAGAAGCAGTAATACCAATGATACCCTGCCTACAACAGGAGTTTCGATGGTGAGCACAGGCATGTCACCTAAACAAGGGTCAGCCTTTTACCCAACCAACAGCCAGGCAAACTCTAACAAGATGCTTCGGATTACGCCTGGGGAGCACACATGGCAGGAAAATGCATTCAGGGCAAGTGGACCGCAGACCAGATACATCTTCACATCAATCAAAAAGAGATGTTGGCTGCTCAAAATGCCCTAACAGCTTTCAAGGGCCTTCTGCATTCAGGACAATTACTACTAAAGACAGACAACACCACAGTAATGTGGCACATAAGCAAGGGGGCACTCATTCTTATCCCCTATGCAGGCAAGCCATGACCTTGTGGAACACAGCTCTAATGTATCAAGTTCACCTGCAAGCACAATTCCTGCCAGGAAAGAAAAATACTCTGGCAGACGATGTAAGCAGAAATATCATGGACCCTCACGAATGGAAGTTGAATCCACAAATCTTCAGCATGGTAACACAAAAATGGGGATGCCCAGACATAGATCTGTTTGCCTCACCACAGAATTGCCAACTACAAAAATTCTGCACAAGGACTTATCACAAACAAGCATGGAAAGTGGACGCTCTCCTGTTCAGCTGGAAAAACCTAAAAGTTTATGCCTTCCCGCCACTGCCTCTCCTTTCAAAGGTACTCCTAAAAGCCAGACAAGAAAACCCACAGATGATACTGATTGCTCCAGACTGGCCACACCAGCACTGGTATCCTATCTTAAGGAACTTGGCTCAAGGACCACCATGGATTTTGCCTCAAATTCCACACCTTCTGACTCAACAAAACAATCAGATCCTGCACGGTCAGCTGAAAACCCTAAACTTAGCTGCATGGCAGATACATTAGCCAAACAGTCAACACCTCTCTCTAAAGCTGTTACGGATGTCATTTTGGAGGCCAGGAGGCCTAGCACCAGGAAAGCTTACTCAGAACAATGGAAGAGATTCTGCACCTGGAACCAGGCTCAAAACCTTGACCCTCTTCTTCCAAACATTCCTCAGATTTTACAATACTTAACTGAGATGCTGGAAAGAGGCCTATCCTTCTCATCAATTAAGATCCACGCCTCTGCCATTTCGGCACATTACAACATGGATCCTCCTTTATTCCCTCATCCCTTGCTAAAGCAGTACCTCAGAGGGGCTAAAAACATAAGATCACCCCGGAGAGCACCAACACTGACTTGGGACCTCAATTTCGTTTTGGAAAAACTGACCCTGCCACCTTTTGAGCCAGCCAATACAGCCGATCTAAAATTTTTATCATGGAAAACAGCGCTGCTCCTGGCAGTAACTTCAGCACGAAGAGTCTCAGAGCTACAGGCATTAATGGCAGTGGAACCTTATATAATTTTTCATCAGGACAGGGTTTCTTTAAGGACAACCCCTACCTTTATGCCAAATGTGATATCTAGTGTGGCTCTCAACCAAACCATCCATTTGCCAACTTTTTATCCAAACCCCCAGAATAAAGGGGAGAAACTTCTGCATTCTTTGGACATACACAGGCAGCTGCACTTCTACTTGGACAAAACAAAAGCTTTCAGGAAAGCTGAGCAACTGTTTGTAGCATATGCTGCAGGATCACAGGGCAAGGCTATCTCAAAGCAGACTGTATCCAAATGGATAGGACACTGTATTCGTTACTGCTACACACAGCATGGAAAATCAGTCCCAGATACCATTAGGCCACATTCCACCAGGGCAACAGCCACTTCAACAGCCTTTCTCAGAGGGGTGCCTACCAAGGAAATTTTGGAGGCTGCAACTTGGAGTTCAGTGCACACCTTTACCAAGCATTACCACCTGCCTCTTTACTCTAAATCCAGAGCAGGATTTGCCACTGCAGTTCTGCAGGGCCTCATAGCCAATCCTAACTCTTTATAGACCAGCCACCCAAACTTAGCTTTGGGATTCTACCCAAGTGTAATGACTGCAGCAGTGTAACATGATGAACATAGTACAGTTTTGTACCTACCATAAATGTAGATGTTCGAGTGTTCACACTGCTGCAGTCCAGGTTACCCTCCCTCCATCCCCTCTGAACTAGCTGGACTTATCTATACCTTTCTATCCTATACAACCTTTGTGGTGTATTTGCTTGTAACTGAAGGTATTGTTTTTATTTTATATGTATATTTTTTATTAGCAATATGTATTGCCTACCTATTGGGGGCACCTGACATCTGGGGCAAGAAAAACTGAAGAAAATGGCGTCTGATGCATCTTATATACCCTTGGTGCACTGACGTCAGGGAAGAAGCAACAGCAACCGACGCCGGACCAAGACTTTGGAACTCTGGCCGACTGCAGGACCGCCTGATGGCAGGATAACCCAAGTGTAATGACTGCAGCAGTGTGAACACTCGAACATCTACATTTATGGTAGGTACAAAACTGTACTTTCCCCAGGCAAGAACATTCCCATTCTTGAAGATCTCCTTCAATGGTTTTCAAGTAATGTTAAGTAAAGAAACTGTTCTACCTGGGGATGTGAGTATAGACTATTTGCTTGCTAACACTGACTCCCCTTCCATCTGTATCAACCTATTCAGTTTCACTCAGATAGTCACCTCACTCACTAGAATCGACAAACACAGCAGCAAGTATTCAGTACTAGACTCATCCTCAAACATAAACAAGTTTGGCTTCTCTCCCAGACATCCGTGACCATCTCCCCACGTTTAGTACAAGCCAAACTAATCACACCCGAAACA